>NC_142036.1:9979354-10282354 GCF_982192425.1 Myodes glareolus | reverse complement strand
GTTGCATTTTAAGAAAGCTTGTCCCACTGTGGTGTCCCTGTTGATGAAGACTCAGGATTTGAGAACTGAGTTATATTTGCACAGAGATATAGAGAGATGCACAGGAAGATATAAGAGGTGACTTTGACTGTGGCCATCATTTTTGAGTTGATGGAGTAGTAGGATGCTCTCAATTCTGAGACCATAATAAAGAGGAAATGACAGCTTTCAACTCTCTGAGCTATTGGATTGCCAGCCCAGCTTCTGGCTTCTGAGTCTTTATTGGTAAATAGAACATTAGAGATTTAGTTATAAACAAAATTTTGGTGAAGTGGCAGGTTTGGATATGATTGACTCAGATGTGGGCTAGCTAGTAATCGTGGAGTCAAAATTACTTTCTGAAACAGCAGCCGCTACAGGTGCAGTCACTGTGAAGGTGTTAAAAGAACAAGTTTTTATTTTTATATCAGGAAAGAAAAGAATAGGATAAAATTAAAGTGAACATGGCAAAAATTAACAGTTTCATACATATTTTATATGTAAAATCAAGAATCATAAAATCAACTTAAAACATGCATATGCTTTCTTGTTGAGAAAAGTGAGGGGGTAGCTTTTACAAAATTTCTAACCACAAAATGTTATATCTTGCATGTTTAATAGAAACAGAATGTATTTTAGCAATGAAAATCCAAACATTATATTTCAAATTTTCTGGATAATTTTGTCTCACGTGAATAAACATGACTGTCTCTAAACTGAGAATCAGGAAAACGTAAGAACTGGTGCCTAACCTTGACCAAATTGCAGCCTAATATTTACAGCATGGTCTTCTCTGATAAATCCTGCAATAGGACCCAGTGTCCACATCCTATAATTCATACTGAATACAAGTATTTCTGTGCATTATGACAAATCCTAGGGCTTCAGGTCAGAGTGCCCCAGGCTGTGTGCAGTAGGTGGGGATTTCAGGATTTCCCACTGGTAAGTGGCAACAAAGAGACTTAGAGATGTTATCTTTGTTGCCCAGGCTTATAGAGCAGTTGGAGGTTGTCTCACAGGTGGAAAATAACAACATGAATATTTTTATATTTCATGTATCTGCTAAATTTATTTTAAATTTATTAGTAAATAAATTTAACAGACACATGCTTTGTGCTTATTTTCAATACCATGGGATACAAAAAGATATTGGATATCTTTTATGCCTGAAGACAGAGGATGAATGTGAGAGTTTGGAGAAGAATAATTCACTAGAATGGAGATCACAGTGACTATGAGAGTCAGCTTCAATTAGAAAAATATCAATCAATGTCGGTCCAAGTGCCAAAAAGGCCACTGGCCAGTGAGAAATGCAGTGAACTCATCAACTGAGCCTAACTGTTGTAAATAAAAATGGTCCATGTTCCCGAAAATAATCGTAAGAAGCAATCATGAAAGAGGCTTCAAGGGAACAATTAATATTCTTCCTGTCTTACAGTATAATATTTTCATAGCTGTTTACTCACTTGAAAACTTTTGCAGGATGCTGTTATTGAATGCACAAATTATTGTATGGCCACATTAATTCAATAAATTATTTTACAGAAATATAAGCAATGTAACTTCTGTGCCAACTTTTATTTATGGACAGTTGTCATACTGAAAACAATTAAGTGAAAATTATAGTGGTGTGATAACTACAATCATAAATAATTGTGAGTGTCTCTGTGAGATTTGACACCTCAGGCTTCACTTATACAGAGTCCAGTAGTGAGAGACAGTAGAACAGTTGGATATGGAAATAATCATTGAAACGTAATAATCTATTTTAATTGAATATATCATATTTTTAGATCCTCACATAGAAGTGAGAATGTTGGGCATGTGGTTTGTATATAAAATTTTGTGGCTTGCCCAAACTCTCCTTTACAGTAACATAAAAGAACCATGTTCCCTTTTACAAGGCACAGGGCCCATTTTGTCCTTTTCTCTCCATCCTCATAGCACTGTGATTTCTTTCTTTCCTTTAGTAAATGGGTCTTGAATTATTGATTACATGAAACTTATCCTTTTGGCTTTAATTTTCATTTCTATGTTGATCAAAGATGCTTGTTCTATGCAACCTACTCTGCCCGCATGCATTGGTCAAATGAAAGAACCAAAAGAGAGGATGTCGTGCAGGAAAATGTCTGTTAGTGAGGGCATTAGAGCTATGTGCTATTCTTAGACTCAAATTTCAGACAAGTGATAAAAATGAGTTATATTTGAGAAGAAAAATGAGACTGATCTCTTGGATGAGAAAAAAAAAGGTTACAGGTTAAAGATCCTAAACTTTTACAAGGAGTAGTGGTATTTCAAAAAAACAATATTGACTAATCCACATGAGGAATACATTTTAAATTTTCTATATGTATCAAAGCTTCATATAAACTATGGAGCACTAACGTTGGGTTAACTTTCAACAGTGGATGAGAAAATGAAATGTTTTGTTTTTAATTATGTCTGTATGTTTCTGTGTGAGTAGTATAGTGTGCATGGGGACAAATAGAGACCATAGATTCTTCAGACTTACAGGTAGGTATGACTTGGAATTGTGGGAGCCAGAAATTGTAACTGTTTCCCTGCAAGAACAGTATGCACTCTGAACTTCTGAGCTGCTTCCCGAATGCACAGATGAGCAGTGGCAACCTTCCCTTTTATGTTTGCTGCACCTCAGTTCTCAACAGTGGAAATATCAAACCAATCTGCATGAGCACGGAGGGCCTTGTATCAGTAATAGCCAGGCATCAAGAGGACAAGATGACCATTTACTCTATGCAACCTAAGAAGCTCATCTCAGAAATAGTAAAATTAGAGAAGTCTGATCGTGGTTTGGACAGTGTAGAGTGAGAAGATTGATCAGTTAGTTGGGAAGGATTATCCCAAATAATGAGTTATATGGAAGTTGACCAAAGTTAATAAGAACACATCCTGTTTCCATAAGAGGAGAAAGTCAGTTTTGAAGTTAGACAGACCCCCAAACAATAACTATTTGTTTAACCTGAGGAACCACTGCTTATTGGTCTGATGGGAAAGATAATTTTTACCAAAATGCAAATGCATGAAATAGGATCTGTCAAAACCAATAATCAATTCAATCCTTTTATGGGACCTTCTTGATGTAGAAGAAAACTATGGGTATTTCAGTTTGCAGGGTATTGTGAGAAAATGACTTTAAATTAGGGAAGCTGTAGTTTCTCATTCACAGGTGCAAAAACAAAGAGGACAAATTGCAGCTCTTTTAAAGTTCTCCAGCTTATAACTGAGCCTAACATTCAATAAGTGTCATAGCTGCTGACTCCTTTAAAATATCTACATTTATAAGAAAATGTGTGAGTATGAATGTATATATGTGTGTGTATGTAAAACACATGAAGTTATATGCCATTCTATCTAATAACAAGAAGCAGATTGCTAACTTTCACGGCTTGTGGAAAAAGCTTTTGGTTATAGTATGTGAACAAATAGGAAGTTTGTTGGACTGTGACAGTGAAGAGATGTCTCTAGAGGATTTTTTTTTTAAATTTGGGTTTGGAAGTGGAAAACACAGATTCTAATATCGAAACATATTTTCATGCAGCATAGACTAGAACTTCTTATCTTATTAAGCAACCACATACTGGTCTTGGGAGAATTTGTTGGTCCCCATCGCCCCCTGCTGGTCGTGAATGTCTCCATTTGGAGGTTTTTGTGCAGGCTCACACTGGAGTTTTCTCACTGTGTTTTTGGCACAGTAATACATGGCTGTGTCCTCAGTTTTCAGACTGTTCAGTTTTAAGAAAACTTGGCTCTTGGAGGTGTCCCTGCTGATGGTGATCCGGGACTGGAGAGCTGAATTATAAGTTGTGTCTCCATCACTATATATATAACCCATCCACTGCAGACCTTTTCCTGGAGGTTGGTGGACCCAGTTTACACCATAGCTGGTTAATGAGAATCCAGAGACAGTGCAGGTGAGTGACAGGGTCTGTGATGGCTGCACCAGGCCAGGTCCTGACTCCTTCAGCTGTATCTGGGACTGGGCACCTGAAACAAACAAAATCACCATCAGTCATATAACCCGTAGATGAAAAACCTGGGACCCTTTCCTGAATCCCTGAAGCACTTACAACTTGGAAATGTTACCAGGCAGAGGAGCAGCATCAGGACAGCCATGCTGTGTTGGAGGCTCTAGTCAGAAGAGATGGGGCCTCTCACTGTGGCCTTGGATTTCATCCTGAGCTTGAGGACTGCTTTGCATTGGGGGAGGTTCCACAGAGCATAAAAGGAAGCACAGACAATTTCTCCTCCACGAAACTGAGATTTGCTTTGTTTGTCTTGGAGGTACTCGACATTGAACCTCAGAAATATTTCAGTGATGCTCTCTGGATTTCCAATTCCAGAGAAACAGGAAATATTAAGAGTCATATTGTACAGGCCTTAGAAGCAAAATATGGAAGTGTTTACATTAATTAGGTTCATATTCATTCAGTGGAGGCAGAGGAGGATACCAGGTTTGCAATGGATTCATGTATCTCTGTAACTTCCAGTAGAGAATTTAAATGGAATTGGTACTTTTGGTGATCAGAAATCCTGTTTAAGGAACTACTTGAAAGTCTTTCTGTTGGTGTCTGTGGAGTTGTCTCATTCTTATAATTTCTCAGGAAATAACTTGTGAGGAAGCAGCTCACACACATTTCATACATGTGATTTCACATGTTTATCTATAAATAAATCGGTGGGACTGATTTGGGTCCCATCTTATTAAGCTCAGATTTCATCTTCTCACTTAGGAACATCCTACCTGAACACTAGTTTTTGTTCCTCTTGATTTATGTCAGTCTGTCCATGGACTTTTATATATTTCTCTATCATTCTCTTCAGCTTGTAGCCAATCACAGGTTCCTAACTATGATTGTTGCTTTGGTAAGTTATCGGAGCTCAGATACTCCTAACACTTCATAAAAATTAAGTGTGCAGCCAGGTTTAAGGGTTATGTTCACTGAAGTAATAACAAGACAAAGAACATTAAGGGATGACAAGAAGTGGACTGGAAGACTGATATGAACATGGGGAACCTTGTGACGTGAACGATGGTCAAGGCATATATAACAAGAGTTTCTGGTGTCTTATCCTGTGTCTTACTAATGGAAATCACCAAGGAAGAGAAGTGCAGAGCTAGAACTAATCTGTTCATTCAAGACTCAGGAAATGTCTGTCTAACTTGGCATTACAGATGTCACAATTTGTGACCATTATTTCTTTATGCTTAGTCTTCACTATTCACTGTGAGTTGCTGTGGTAGAAAGCATTCTTCACTTTAAGGAGACAGCCATCCTGTGAAAGCACTGATCATCATGTACAGTATGAGTTCAATGTTCCCTGTATTTTTGAAGGTTTCAGGGTTATAAAAAGATTTTTTTCAGACATTGTGCTTAGTGTGTTTCACTTTGAGATTGTTTGATATTTTCACTGTGATTACAATAATCTGGGAAGTAGTATCTCAAAAATAAATGCACCTTTCTTATACTATATTGGGGAACTAGGTATAAATCCACTAATTCAAATGGCTTTACAGAATATAGCCAGGACGGAAGAGATATATACGTAGTGACAGTAGGCAGTAGGAATGAGCATCATGGTAAAATATAAAGTAAATAGGGATAGGTTAATCAAAGATAAAAGAGCAAACTGTCAACATGCTTAAGTGATTGGCCAACCAGTGATTTAAATAATATAGTTCCTGTGTGATTATTTTGGGAGTTTGGGAAATTGGGAAATGAACAAACAGCCTCTGGCAACAAGGCTATGTGATACAGCTTGTCTTTAAAATAAGGTGCAGATTGATAGATGAATGACTCACAATTAAAATGAACAGAAATACACACATACACGGGGGCAGCTCTAGAGAGAGAGAGAGAGCGAGAGAGAGAGAGGAAGAAAAAACAGTATAACAAATTCAAATACATACATATATAAATACAATTTAATAAAGTAAAATGAATAAAACAAATACAAAAACACTTATCAAACTGAAAATCAGAAATTTAAATAAACAATAGGAGAATTAAAGAATTACTACACACCAAATTTGTAGACTGAATCCTGAGTTTGATTTGGAGAAGCAGCACAAAGAGGTGTATGGTCCTTTTTGCCTCTCTCAACAGGCTCTTCTGTGTCTCAGAGTTCTGTGTGCTCTTACCGCCCCCTGCTGGTTCTTAGGTACCTGCCGGGAAGTTTGCATCTGAGCTCAGTAGTATTCACTAACTGTGTACTTTGCACGGTAATATATGACTGTGTCCTCAGACCTCAGACTACCAATTTCCAGGTACAGAGTGTTCTTGTCCCTGTCTCTGGAGATGGTGAATCAGATCTTCATGGCATCAGCATAGTAGTTGGAACTAGTACTACCCTTAATGAATGAAAACCACTCCAGCCACTTCCCTCGTCCTGGGCAGACCCAGTTCATGTTATAATTACCGAAGGTGCATACACAGAGTCTCAGGAGTCCCCAAGACTCCACCAACTGCACCTCTCACTGACACCTGAAAGGACAGAGAAATCTAATCATAAAACTGACCAAACTCCATTTTTTATTCTCAGGCACACATGTGGCATGCCGTCTCATCTCTATAAATTACTTTTTAAAATAATGACAAAAACGTGAACTAAGCCTCAAGTCCATGGTGAGTGGCCTGTTTTTAGTGCTAATCACAGAATGGGAGGACCTGGAAATTCAGGGCTGGTCTCCTTTGCCAGAACTGCAGGATCAGGGCAGTGCTGGCATTCATGGGCACAGAGAAGACTTATTTGCATGTCTTCCTGATATATAAAGCACTGGAGTTGGATCTCATTGGAAAGCATTCCTCAGAGAAGATAATAGTTATCAAAGACAATGATGACATTCATAGAAATTGACACATTTTTTGGTTCCGTATTCATCCTTTCCTGGTAAAGGATTCATCAGCTTTTGTTCTTTTTGTGCAAATGCACAGAACTTTCTTTCTTTCCATGATATATGTCTCCTTTGTATAAATGTACAAAGAGTTCCACGCATATCACAGCCAGGCTGTGAAACCTTTTTTTACTGGATTTGATGTGGTTATCACATTCATGAACTCATAATGACTGATATTTTGTGTGTAAGCCCTACATAAGACCGAGTCTGTCAAAAAACTAGTGGAGATTATTTGCAAACATTACTTCTTACTGAGGAGCTGTTGGATGAAATCATTCCTGGAGTGGACAATTACTTCTTTTTAAAGACTGCAGTTAAGTTTCCTATGTTGCAGTGCTTGTCTCCACACATATGCAAAAATGGATAACATTAACTGACCTTCTAAATATCATGAAGTGGTGTGACACATTGGGGAAGATTTGAAAGGGAATTGAAGGAGAAAAAGAGTAGACATTTGATCCTATTTAATTGTATACATGATTACTATACAATTTTTTTAATAAAGGAAAAATACTACCTACTCAATGACTGAATGGTTTAAAGACAAAAAGAATCTTCAAAGAAAATACTTATTCTGCAAAATTTCATATACAGGGGTAGCATGACATTGGTAATATTTGAAATGTAGAAAACCAGAAGCAGTGCAGGGTAAAAGATGATGACTGAGTTTGGAGAAGAACAAAGGGGCTAGTAGAAAAATGCAAATTTACCACTTACACTTTCTTGACACATGTGGTAACTGAAGTATCAATAACTGGTGAAAATATAACTATAGAGACTCTTTACAGACAGCCAGAGACAGAATAGTGAGACATTGACAAGTGGTCTTCATGGGATTTCTTAGAGGAGCTGTTCACAGAGTAAAAGTTGTAAGAACATTCAGTGTATGGTTTTGCTGGCTTAGTGAGACAAGTAGAGGGCCCTTGATAGTCTTTGCTTGTGATTTTTGAATTCCTCAATAAAGAGGGACCAGGAAGAGAAATACAATATGTGAATTGAACAGATAATGGGGATTAGGGAACTCTCTAATGGTAAGGATCTTTAGTAGATGCAGGTGTGTTCATGGGGCCCACAGGCTTAAGAAAACTGTAAGATCTCTGGAGGGTGATATTGACAATAACCATAAACTTTTCTAATTCATGAATCTGTAATTTAATTAAATCTGTAATGTAATTTAATTAAGACTTCTTGAGTATCTGCTGAGTTTCAAGGCAGTCGGAAGCAAAGATGGTTTATAGCATCGATTCCACACCCTTGCAGACTCAGGCATTTGGCTCAATCTACAAGCATAGAAAATTATTAAAATTATAAGATCCATTTTAAAATTTCAGTCAGCATCCCTCTAAGGAAGTAAAGGCCAGGAGAACTCATCCATAAAGCATAAACACTTCAGTGCGTGAGCCTCAAACTGGCTGAAAAACTTGTATAATGCATTATCGATGGAAACTTCAGTAGAGAAATGAATGTTTCTCCAGTGTTTACTCACAAGACATATCTTGTGGTGTACAAGATGTACATTAGTTATCAGAGATTATAGTATGCTGAAAACACCTCAATAGATTTCTTTTTAAAATTCTCACTAGTGTAACTTTTGTCCTCACTTTTATTTAAGAACACGTTCCATGCTAATGACACATAGAATAAGGACCATGGGAATGTGAGAGGTAGAAGTACCATTCATTGAGGGTGTCTTTAAAGGACTTTATGGGGCTCAGGGTTTCAGGGAGATAATCCAACTGGAGGGACAGTGTAAGTGTGGTATCAGGAAATGAACATGGAAATGCAGACAAAATATTATTAATGAAAATCCACTCCATTTCTACACAGCTCATCCATTCCTGGTCACATGGCCTTTGTTTCTAATTCTCTAAAGGTCCTACACCAAAGTCTAACAGAACCATGTCCCACTGAAAGGTGGAGTGGCATTTCATTTGTATTTTTATAAATATAGCTTGCCTGAGGATCAGAAAAGTAAAACAGCCACAGTGGCCAGTCTTACAGACCAGGCAGTAATAACACACACCTTTAATCCCAGTAGCCACTCTACTTTGCCATAGAAACCAAGCAGTAGTGTTACATGCCCTTAATCCCAGATCTAGAGAGGATTATAAACCAGGAGGAGACAGCTCTCAGACTGTGTCTCATTCTGAGATTCCTGGAGGCAAGGTTGTCATTTTGATTTGGGATAGAAGTAAGAGCCTGGCCAAAAAAATCACAGTTTTACACAGTTAAACCTTTGCAGCATAACACACCTTACACTATTAAAACAAATGTTCTACAGCGTAAAATACCACAGCTTAAAATAATATTCTACAACAATCTGTAATTACATCAGAGGTTCTAGAATGGAATTTGGTGTATGTGGCACTTAGGGCTATGTGTGATATGAAATTATGTTTAAAGAACTATTTAATTCTTTCTCTTGGTGTCAGTAGAGTCGTGCTATTTTTATTAGACATGATTACATGTGATGGATCACCTGATTAACATGTACATGTGTGGGAAGACACCCAGGTAAGTGATTTGGGTCCCATTTCACAGGATTTCATTTATACATCTTCACATTACAGATACTGTACCTGGGAACAAGTCTTTGTACATCTTGATTTCAGTCTATTTGTCTGGCTATGTGTCTCTATAAACTTTTAACTGTTTATTGCCACAGTTTGTAGCACATAATAAAAACAGTTTCCTAATGATGATTCTTCCATTGCTGATGAGTCAGAAATTCCATGATACATAATACTACACAAAGAGAAATAGCATGCCTCTAGGCTTCAGGGTTATATTAACTGAGATTTAAAAAGATAGAGAACTATAAGTAATGATAAGTAGTGAAGAGGAGGACATACTTGAACATGGGGAACTATTGGTGAAGGTTCTGTCCTGTCCAGTCCCACAATACACACAAAGAAACTATATTATTTGCAATAATGTTTGTCCAATTGCTTAAGCATATTTCCAGATAACTCTTCTAACTTAAATTAACCCACTTTTATTGATCTGTGTATTGACACAGGACTGTGGCTTACCAACAAATGTCCACTGGGCTCCAGCAGAGGTGTTAGTCTCCAATAGGCAGCTAAATGACTTCTCATTTACTCTGCCTTCTCTCTTCCATCATTCAGTTTAGTTTTCCTACCTATCTCTATTCTGCTAAGGCATTGACTGAAAGCAGCTTCTTTATTCATTAACCATTAAAAGAAACACATATACGGAAGAACTTCCCATAAAAGGACTACCCTTTTATGTTTAAATAAAAAGGAAAATTATATGATTACATATACATATATACATATATAATTACATATGTAATATGTAAAGCTACATATAACAAAATGGGAATCAAGCAAAAATTATAGTTATGACATTTATATCTACTTTGACTCTTATTATAGCTGAGAAAATCTATAACTGTAACTATTCTTCAACTTCATCAAAAATTCTAGAAGGATATATTATTTCCTAAGGAAATGGGAAGCAACTTCCAAAAGTCTAGAATTGACAGAGACATCTTGCTGTCTAAACAGTCACAAAAACTTCCTTTGTAATGTTGCAGGCATCTAAGTTCAGCCTACTGGCCCATAGTATCCAGCAGACTTTCGATGAAGCAGGAAATTTCAAAGACTGTTCCACATATATTCACAGTTTGTCTGTCACTTTCTTCAGTGTCCTGAAAAATGTCTGGCAAACTCTTTCATGAAGCAGGAACCCAAAGAATTATTGCAACTTCAGGCAAGCTCAGCAGTCATTTTTGTGAGTCCTGCATGTCCAATTTATACAGCATAACATCAAGCAGATTAGGCAAGAACAGTTTCTTGCCCAAGTGACTAGCATATACCATAAGGAGCCTCTTCAATACCTACCATCCCATTGACATAGTTTGGTGCTGACAGGAGCAAATGTGTCTCATTATCATGAAAATTCCTATATTCTTAAACATCTGAAATGCCATATTTTGTTAGTCTTTGAAATGTTTGAGGAATAACCATCCCTCTGACATATATCTCTATACATATAAAAAACTAACATGACCATAAGCTTGACTATTATAGGTGATTCTTTATTAACCTATGTTTCTTTAATATCTATTACATTTTTAAAGGAACTGCAAACAATATGATAATCAAAAGCAGAAATATACATATAAAAATTGACCTCAAATTTGTATCAATAAAACAAGATCCATACCAATGAAAATTATTCATATCTACAGCATGATTCCCTTTAAATGTAAACAAAATTTTGTAAATAATATTTGCAAATTTGGGTGTAGTTCTCTCCAAATTGCTTACTACTTTATGTTGGGTGAGTAATTTTTGGGGGTGGCCATAGAACCATTTGGGGAATCTTGATCCACCAAATCACATTATTCTTGAAGGAATTCACAGGTCTCATCTTCTGTGGAAACCAAAAAAAAGAACCTCTTTTTCAAATGAGCAAATACTTAGACTCATATTTGGTAGAAAAGATACCTTTAAAATATATATGTTGTTTAAGCTTAGCATCTCATACAATGAATTGTCTCTCTTTGAGACAATCTAATGAATTAATCTAATGAATTAACTCCCTCCCAGTCAAAAAATTTTAAGAAAACACAATAATATACATAATCCAGATTCTCTGCAATTATTCCATCTTTATGTGGCTTATTTCTTTCTTTTATTTATGACTGTCTGTACTGTATCCCTTTAAAGCATTTGTTTAATTTTTTAAAAACTGTTTTGTTTCTATTTACAACTGTCTATACTATGTCTTCTCTCTCACAAGCCTGTTAACATTTTGTAAACACACTGTGACCTGTTAAGTACTTTATTTCCGTCTGAATCTGTCTTTATTGGACATCTGTGTTTATTTTCTGAACAAGAAAAAATTCTAAGTGGGTGTGAAGAGGACTAAGGATTCTTTATCTTTGGGCTCCACCCAGTCCAACATGGTGAAGGCATTTTCACAATCTCTGTGAACCATACACACCACTGCATTTCCAAATATGTAGTCGGTCTGTGTTGTGCCATTAAGCAGTTTGTAACATACTCTTCATGAAAGCGATTTAAATGCTTGATATTCTGAAAGAACCAGAGCTGTTCTTGCTACTAGCACAAACCAGGAATTGTTCTTAATGGGGCCACATAGGATTTGCTGCCAATGCTGAGTCAGGAAGGCCTCTCTTAAGCTAGCTTCCAGGACAGATCCTCCAAAGGAAAAAAAATGCCAACTACCAGGAAACCATGCTTAACAATATTCTTTTGTGTTTAGGCTTTCTTTCTAAACTCATTCAGGTATTATTTGGATTTATCTGGACCCCACATTGGGCACCAATCTGTTGGCAGAAGTTTTTGTACTGCCCATTCCCACCATAAACAACTAGAAACTATATTAATTGTAATATTGTTTGGTCAATGGCTTAAGACTATTTCTAGCTAACTTTTTTTCTTTATTAATTTATAAAAATTTCCACTTCTGCCCCTCCTCCCGATACCCTTCCACTCCCCCCACTCCCTCTCCTCCTCCCTCTACAGTCCTAAGACAGTCAGGATTTCCTGTCCTGTGGGAAGTTTAAGTTCTTCCCCACTCCGTCCAGGTCTAGGAAGGTGAGCATCCAAACAGACTAGGATCCCAAAAAGTCAGTACATGAAGAGGAAACAAGTCCCAGTGCCATTATCAATGGCTTCTCAGACAACCCACATGTCAGCCACATTTAGAGAATCCGGTTTGATCACATGCTGGTTCAGTCTCAGTCCAGCTGGCCTTGGTGAGCTCTCATTAGATCAGTCCCCTTGTATCAGTGGGTGAATGCACCCATCGCGGTCCTGACTTCCTTGTTTATGTTCTCCCTTCTTCTGCTCCTCGTTTGGACCTTGGGGGCTCAGTCCAGTGCTCCAATGTGGGTCTCTGTCTCAATCTTCATCCACTGTCAGATGAAGGTTCCCTCTGATCCTGACTTCCTTGCTCACGTTCTCCCTCATACTGCTTCTCATTTGGACCTAGGGAGTTAAGTCCAGTGTTCTAATGTGTGTCTCTGTCTCTATCTCCATCTATCTCCAGATGAAGGTTCTATGGTGATATGCAAAATATCCATCAGTATGATTATGGGCAAAGGCCAGTTCAGGCACCCTTTCCTCTGCTGCCCTGGGAAGAATCTGGAGACCTCTCCTTGGACCTGGAAATCCCTCTAGAATCAAGTCTCTTGCAAACCCTAAAAAAATGTCTCTCTTAGTTGAGATATATACTTCCCTGCTCCCATATCCATTCTTCCTCCCTCCCCCCATCACATTCCCCCAAGCTATCCCCAATCCTCCCCTTCTCCCTTCTCTCTAACCATCTCCCCTTCCTTCCATCCCCCCCACACCCCATACACAGAAGGTTGCCTGGCAATAATGTATATTTCCAATATCCAGGAAGATAACTATATGATTTTCTTCAGGTTCACCTTCTTATTTAGCTTCTAAAGGATCACAAATTATAGACTCAAAGACCTTTAATTATGGCTAGAATCCACTTATGAGTGAGTACATACCATATTCCTCTTTTTGGGTCTGGGTTACCTCACTCAGTAAAGCGTTTTCTATTTCCATCCATTTGCATGCAAAATTCAAGATGTCATTGTTCTATACTGCTGAGTAAAACTCTAATGTATATATGTTCCACACCTTTTTAACCATTCTTCTATTGAGGGGCACCTAGGTTGTTTCCAGTTTCTGGCTATAACAAATAGTGCAGCTATGAATATAGTTGAACAAATGCTCTTGTAGCATGATAGGGCATCTCTTGGGTATATTCCCAAGAGTGGAATTGCTGGGTCCTGAGGGAGGTTGACTCCCAGTTTCCTGAGAAACCGCCACACTGATTTCCACAGTGGCTGCACAAGTTTGCATTCCCACCAACAATGGATGAGTGTTCCCCTCATTCCACATCCTCTCCAGCATAGGCTATCATTGGTGTTTTTGACTTTAGCTATTCTGACAGGTGTAAGATGGTATCTCAAAGTGGTTTTGATTTGCATTTCCCTGATCGCTAAGGAGGTTGAGCATGACCTTAAGTGTCTTCTGGCCATTCGAAGTTCATCTGTTGTGAATTCTCTGTTCAGATCAGTACCCCATTTTTTAATTGGGTTAATTAGAGTTTTAGTGTCTAGTTTCTTGAGTTCTTTGTATATTTTGGAGATCAGACCTTTTTCTGATGAGGGGTTGGTGAAGATCTTCTCCCAGTCAGAAGGCAGCCTTTTTGTCTTACTGACAGTGTCCTTTGCTTTACAGAAGCTTCTCAGTTTCAGGAGATCCCATTTATTCATTGTTTCTCTTATTGTCTGTGCTACTGGGGTCCTACTTAGGAAGTGGCCTCCTGTGCCTATATCTTGTAGACTACTTCCCACTTTCTCTTCTATCAGGTTCAAAGTGGACAGATTGATGTTGATGTCTTTAATCCATTTGGACTTGAGTTTTGTGCATGGTGATAAATATGGATCTACTTTCATTCTTCTACAGGTTGACATCCAGTTATGCCAGCACCAGTTGTTAAAGATGCTTTCCTTCTTCCATTGTATACCTTTAGCTCCATTGTCGAAAATTAGGTGTTTATAGGTTTGTGGGTTAGTATCCGGGTCTTCTATTCGATTCCATAGGTCGACTTCTCTGTTCTTATGCCAATACCAAGCTGTTTTCAATACTGTAGCTCTGTAATAGAGTTTGAAATCAGGGATGGTAATGCCTCCATAAGTTTCTTTATTGTATAAGATTGTTGGCTATCCTGGGTTTTTTGTTTTGCCATATAAACTTGATTATTGTTCTCTCAAGGTGTGTGAAGAAGTTTGATGGGATTTTGATGGGGATTGCATTGAATCTATAGATTGTTTTTGGTAGAATTGCCATTTTTACTATGTTGAATCTCCCAATCCAAGAGCAGGGGAGGTCTTTCCATTTTCTGGTATCCTTCTCAATTTCTTTCTTCAAAGGCTTAAAGTTCTTGTCAAATAGGTCTTTCACTTCCTTGGTTAGAGTAACCCCAAGATATTTTATGCTATTTGTGGCTATCATGAAAGGTGATGTTTCTCTGATTTCCCTCTTCGCTTCTTTATCCTTTGTGTATAGGAGGGCCACTGATTTTTTTCGAGTTGATCTTGTATCCTGCCATGTTACTAAAGGTGTTTATCAGCTGTAGGAGTTCTTTGGTAGAGTTTTTGGGGTCTCTTATGTACACTATCATATCATCAGCAAATAACGAAAGTTTAACTTCATCCTTTCCAATTCGAATCCCCTTGATCTCCTTATGTTTTCTTATTGCTCTTGCTAGAACTTCAAGCTCTATATTGAAGAGGTATGGAGAGAGTGGACAGCCTTGTCGCGTTCCTGATTTTAGTGGAAAGGCTTTGAGTTTCTCTCCATTCAATTTGATGTTAGCTGTCGGCTTGCTGTATATTGCTTTTATTATATTTAGGTATGATCCTCGTATCCCTAGTCTCTCCAACACCTTTATCATAAATGGGTGTTGAATTTTGTCAAGTGCTTTTTCAGCATCCAATGAAATGATCATATGTTTTTTTTCTTTCAGTTTATTTATATGATGGATTACATTGATAAATTTGCATATGCTGAACCATCCCTGCATCTCTGGGATGAAGCCTAATTGATCATAATAGATAATTATTCTAATTTGTTCTTGGATTCGGTTTGCCAGTATTTTATTGAGAATTTTCGCATCGATGTTCATGAGTGAGACTGGTCTGTAATTCTCTTTCTTGGTTGTGTCTTTGTGTGGTTTTGGTATTAGGGTGACTGTAGCTATAAAGGAGTTTGGTAATGATTCTTCTGTTTCTATATTGTGTAATACATTAAGGAGTATAGGTATTAGCTCTTCCTGGAAGTTCTGGTAGAATTCTGCATTGAAACCATCTGGTCCTGGGCTTTTTTTGGTAGGGAGATTTTTGATAACAGCTTCTAATTCTTCACGACTAACAGGTCTATTTAGATTATTCACCTGTTCTTGGTTCAACTTTGGTATATGGTACTTATCTAAAAAAAGTCCATTTTTTTACATTTTCAAACTTTGTGGCATATAAACTTTCGAAGTAAGATCAATAATTCTCTGAATTTCCTCTGTGTCTGTGGTTATGTCCCCCTTTTCATTACTGATTCTATTAATTTGCATGTTCTCTCTCTGCCATTTGATTAGTTTGGATTGGGGTTTGTCAATCTTGTTGATTTTCTCCAAGAACCAGCTTTTTGTTTCATTGATTCTTTGGATTGTTTTCTGTGTTTCTATTTTGTTGATTTCAGCCCTCAGTTTGATTATTTCTAGTCTTCTACTCCTCCTGGATAAATCAGCTTCTTTTTTTTCTAGAGCTTTCAAGTGTGCTGTTAAGTCTCCAATGTGTGCTTTCTCCGTTTTCTTTAATTGGGCACTTAGTGCTATGAACTTTCCTCTTAGCACTGCTTTCATAGTGTACCATAGGTTTGAATACGTTGTGTCTTTGTTTTCTTTAAATTCAAGGAAGAGTTTAATTTCTTTCTTTATTTCTTCCTTGATCCAGGGGTGATTTAGTAGTTGACTGTTCAACTTCCATGAGTTTATTGGCTTCCTGGGGGTAGCACTGTTGTTGAATTCTAACTTTAATCCATGGTGATCTGACAAGACACAGGTGGTTACTAATATTTTTTTGTATCTGTGGAAGTTTGCTTTGTTACCGAGTATGTGGTCAATTTTCGAGAAGGTTCCATGAGCTGCAGAGAAGAAGGTATATTCTTTCCTATTTGGGTGGAGTGTTCTATAGATGTCTGTTAATTCCATTTGATTCAATACCTCCAATAAATCTCTTATTTCTCTGTTAGGTTTCTGTCTGATTGACCTGTCCATTGGTGAGATAGGAGTGTTGAAGTCTCCTACTATTAGCGTGTGTGGTTTGATGACTGCCTTGAGTTCTAGAAGAGTTTCTTTTACATATGTGGGTGCCTTTATATTAGGGGCATAGATATTCAAGATTGAGACTTCCTCCTGATGAATTGTTCCTGTTATTAGTATGAAATGTCCATCTCCATCTCTTCTGATTGATTTTAGTTTGAAGTCGATTTTGTTAGATATTAGAATGGCCACACCCGCTTGTTTCTTAGATTCATTTGCTTGGAAAACCTTTTCCCAACCCTTTCCTCTGAGTAGGTGTCTGTCTTTGTGTTTGAGGTGTTTTTCTTGTGTACAGCAGAATGTTGGATCCTGTTTTCGTATCCAATCTCTAAGTCTGTGCCTCTTTATAGGTGAGTTGAGTCCATTGATATTAAGTGATATTAATGACCAGTGATTGATGACTCTGGTCATTTTTTGGGTAGTAGAGTGTATGTGTTTTCCTTCTTTGAGTTGTGCTTGTGAAGCGTCGCTAGATGTCTGAGTTATTGTAGGCAGTGTTGGGAATGTTGGATTCCTTGGGTTGTGATTTTCCTTCTAATATTCTCTGTAAGGCTGGATTAGTAGCTACATATTGTTTCAATTTGTTTTTATCCTGGAATATTTTGTTTTCTCCGTTGATATTGAACAATAGCTTGGCTGGGTATAGTAGTCTGGGCTTGCATCCATGGTCTCATAGTTTCTGCAGTACCTCTATCCAGGACCTTCTGGCTTTGATGGTTTCCATTGAGAAGTCTGGTGTAAGTCTGATAGGTTTACCTTTATAAGTTACTTGACCTTTTTCCTTTGCAGCTCTCAATATCCTTTCTTTAATCTGAATGCTTTGTGTTTTGATTATTATATGGTGAGGGGATTTTTTTTTCTGATCCAGTCTATTCGGTGTTCTGTATGCTTCTTCAACCTTCATAGGAATATCGTTCTTTAGGATGGGAAAGTTTTCTTCTATAATTTTGTTGAGTATATTTTCTGGACCTTTGATCTGCAGTTCTTCTCCTTCTTCTCCTCCTATTATTCTTCTATTTGGTTTTTTTATTGTGTCCCACAGTTCCTGAATGTTTTTTGATGAGAATTTGTTGGATTTGCTGTTTTCTTTGGTCAAAGTGTTTAATTTCTCTATGGTGTCCTCAGAGTCTGAGATTCTTTCTTCTATCTCTTGTATTCTGTTGGTTATGCTTGTTTCTGAAGTCTCTGTTCATTTACCTAGATTTTCCATAGCCAGCCGGCCCTCGGTTTGTGATTTCTTCATTGACTCCATTTCAGTTTTCAAATCTTGAACTGTTTCTATTACCTCTTTGATTTTTTTTCTTGGTTTCCCAGAATTTCATTTACGGATTTACTCATTTCTTCAAACTTTTTGGTATATTTCTCTTCCATTTCTTTATTCATTTCCTCAATCTTTTTGTTATACTTATCTTCCATTTCTTTACGGCAGATTTTCACCTCTTGTTTAAGTTCCTCTATTATTTTCATAAAGATCCTCTTAGAGTCAATTTCTTCTATTTCTTCTGGAGTAGGGTGTTCAATTCTTCTAGTTTCGAGCTCCCTGGATTCTGGAGATGTCATGTTGCCTTTCAGGTTGTTGAAGGAATTCTTGCATTGGCACCTGCCCATCTCCTCCACTCTGGATGAAACTCCTCAGCACTTTCTGGGTAGAACTCCTCAACACTCTCTGGGTAGGACTTCACAGCACTCTCTGGATAGAGCTCCTCAGCACTCTTTGGGAAGAGCTCCTCAGCAGTGCAACAGGGCTAGCTGGTCTTCCTAGGACCCAGGAGACAAAGGGCCAGCAGCAGTGGGGGGAGGGAGGGGTCCCGTGGAACACCTAAGACCCTGCTGCAGAAGCTGAGGGGGGAGGGGCTGTGCTCTCTTCTCGGACAGGCAGGCCGCCCAGGCGAGCACCCACTCACCTCTCTGGGAAGAGCTCCTCAGCAGTGCAACAGGGCTAGCTCTGGATCCATATTCTTAAGTGTTTCATCACTCATATTTTTCCTATGTGTCGAACAAATGGTGATAATTTTATAGGCCATATTATCATAACAATACCAGTCTGTCCATTTGTGCTGTGGTTAGAATTTCATCAACATAAAACAAAATAGAGTCTTAGGAAACAAAGAACCTCAGCTGGAAAATATGTCTCCACATTTTTGTCTGCATGCAAGACTTTGGTAGCCATTTTCTTGCTCAATGACTGACGTGGGAGGGCCCCATGCTGATTTTGAAGATACCATCCATGAGAAGGTGTTCCTGGTTTGTTTAAGAAAGCAGTCTGAACAACCCTGAAGAGCAAGCTGATAAACAGAGTTCCTGGATTCTAATTCAGTTCCCACCTTCACATTCCTACATTGATTTAAAGGCCTGATTTTCCTCATGGTGGTTTTTGAGATTTAAGATGACAGAAACCCTTTCATTAACATGTTGGTTTTGTTCATAGTGTTGATCACCTTAATAGATCTCAAGGTAGGACAACTGAAATTTCTTCTCATGAAGTAGGGAAGTAAGGGACATTAAAAATGTACAACTGCAACCTCAGCAACACACAGAGTCCCGCTTCCAGATAAAACCACACATTCCAACATACACAGAGACACACAGAGGTCAAATGAGAGCCCCACTTCCAGTTACAGTCCCATACCCATCCTACACACCCACAGGAAGAAACACTCACATTCACAGATAGAGAGGATAACTTTCTTCTTTTTTTGACAGGGTCATCTGGGTGGCCTGGACTTTCTATAAAAACCAAGCTATAAGAGATTTTCTTGCTCTGTTTCCCTAGTCAATGGATTAACTATCTTTCACCATATCCAAACATCAAATGCAGTGTTCTTGATAATTAATGAATTTATTTTCATGTAAAACTTTCAACACAATACATTCTGATAATTATTTCCTTTCCCTACTCTTTTTCAGATCCTGCTCATCTCCACAATTCCAGAATTGCATAAAAAGTCAGAGTCTTAAGCATTATTCATGAGGACATAAAAGGTTTGGACTCAAGGCATTCATTTTCATATAGACTGTTAGTGTTTTAAAAATCCATAATTGGCAATATATTTTCTCTTTTAAAAATTATTATACCATACACATATTTCCTTTTACATATAACAGTTCTTTTATCAGTGTATAGTGAAAATGTCCAGGGTTCAAGAGCTGTCTCAGTGGTAAGGTGCCTGCCTCCCAGTATTAGTATCTTAGCTTGATTCACAACACTTAGCTTAGAAGCTAGGTGCGATGGTTTATCCTATATTCCCAGCACTGGGGAGATTGTGAATGGAGGTACTCTAAGACTTGTCATCCAAAGATTCTATCTGAGCGTGTGTGCTCCAGGTTTACTGTGAGATCCTGTCTCAAAAATAAGATAGAAATCAACTGATAAACATTCTCAAACTCAACTCTAGCATCCAGACACCTTTGCAAACCATGTACTATGCACCCACACAATCTAGTCAAATGCTATTACAACCATCCAAACATTGTCCTTATCCTGCACTGAATTCATGGTTTGTAGTTATTTGCAACTGTGTCATGGATGCTGCAGACCTTGGACGAACTGCTTTCTACAGAACCCAAAAGATAAATTCTTGTAGACTTGTTTCACTTCTCATTCTGGAGACTTTCTTTTCTTGAGAGGAAAACATTTAAGTCTAAAACTGTGAGAAATAATATTTGTCTAAGAGCTTAATTCTTATTTTTAAGTGAGTTTGGCTCATATACTTAAGACCTTTCACGTCAATAAAAAGCACTCTACCACAGAGTTACAAACCTAGTTCAATCTTTTAAATCATCACTTTTATCCTAAGGAAATAATTTTGGATGACTACATTTAAAACCTACTAAATTAAACACCGGGAAACACAAATTCTTCTTCGTGATGCCCAGCACTTATAACTGATTCTGTAAAGGATCTACTGAGCATGATTCTCAAGAATGTTGGGGTATTGAGAATAAATCAAACCCAACAAAGATAACAGAGGAAAGAGGGCAAGGAAAAGTAGAGGGAAACTTCTAACTCAACTGGTGACTCCTATTCTAAGTCTGGACTCCATGGCATTTTCAAGATTACTGTGTAGTTGAACCACAGCATGTACAAGAATCTCACTATTAATGTTCAATTCACACACCTAAATAAAAAGGAAAAAATTAGAGCAGACTGCACGTATGAGTAACAGTGTCTGCCACACATTGAAAAGAGGAAGACAGAGGCTGTTGAACATCATATGTCAGCACACACACACACACACACACACACACACACACACGGAGAATAGTTAGGGATAAAATGTGAAAGAGAGAAAGAGGAGAGTGAGAGAGAGTGTGTGTGAGACATTGAGAGACAGGTAGATAGAGTTAAAGGAAAACAAGGAGAAACACTGGAGCAAATAAACACACACAAACCAACAGGAAAAAGAAAAAAAAAGAAATCGGAATAAACATTTGGATATTCAAGTATTACTACACTCTATACCTGTAGAGAAAATCCCTAAATGTGGTACAGAGAGGCAGTGCATACACAGAGAAGTCCAGTCTTCCAAGTTTCTCTGAGCAGGCTCTTCTGTGACACAGATATCTATGTGCTTTCAGCGCCCCCTGCTGGTCCCGTGTTCCCCACAGAGGTGTTTTTGTCTGAGTTCACAGAAGCATTCACTCACTGTGTTTCTTGCACAGTAATACATGGCTGTGTCCTCAGACTTCAGACTGCTCATTTCCAGGTACAGAGTGTTCTTGGCATTGTCTCTGGAGATTGTGAACCGGCCCTTCACAGCGTCGGTATACCTGGTGGTACCACCACTACTAGTAATGTATGCGACCCACTCCAGTCCCTTCTCTGGAGCCTGACGGACCCAGTGCATGCTATAATCACTGAAGGTGAATCCAGAAGCTTCACAGGAGAGTTTCATGGACTTTCCAGGTTGCACTAAGCCTCCCCCAGACTCCAGCAACTGCACCTCACACTGGACACCTGTAAACACAAAGAATTCTGGTTAGAAAACCAACACAAAAGACAGTTTTTTTTTTCTTTCTCATGTCCACACAACACAGAGTGTCTCATCTTTATGAATTACCTTTTAAAATTAGGACAGAGAAAACCAATATGAGCCCTAAGTCCATGGTGAGTATCCTGTGTTCAGTGCTGAACCCTGACTGGGAGGATTTGGGAATCCAGGTCTGCTCTCCTCTGCCAGAGCTTCAGGGTCATGGCATGCTTAGTTTTTAAGGGCACAAAGAAGACTTATTTGCATATCTTCCTGCTATAGCAGTTTCTGTAGTTAGACCTGGGCAGAAGGCAGTACTCAGCGCAGATATAAGTCATTAGACACACTCATGACAGTTGTAGAAATTGAAGCATTAACACAGCTCTGAGTACTCATTTTCCTTCTTAGGGATTCACTACACTGTACTTAGTTCCCTTTTCACTGCATTCATAGAAAATGTTGTGTTTCCACACTGTCATGTCTCTTTAGGATCAATGTGAAACTGAAAAGCTCCACACTGCTGTGTTTCTAGATATTATCTCTGTCTATCCCTCTGTCTCTGCTGGACACGGCTTCTTCCTGAGGTGAATTTTGCATAGGGTCACACTGGCCTCTAAGTAGAACTCCTTCACTGTGACAGGAACATTTGAGACTTTTCTGAATTTTCCTCAGTTCTGAGAAACACTGTCCTATGAACCTAGGAAGTTTGCAAATGTGGTGTTCCTTGTGGTTGTCTTTCTTGTAATCAGTGATTGCTATGGAGATATATTTTTATTTGCAGCACTTAATGGTTTGCATCCTGAAATTTTCCATTAGATCACTTTCTACTCTCCACTGTGCCTTTTCTTTTTCCAACTTGATACCAGGCAACACATGGCTGCCTTCAATGTGTCTTACGTAAGTTTTTGTTTCTACATATAGTCAGCATAATGGGGACACTTAATAAATTTTTATAAAAAAAACACAGAATTTTGGCATCAGCTTGGTATTGTCAAAAGGCTCTGTTTTTATTTTCCTGAATTCTCATGCCCTTTCCTTCACTACTCCCATCATTTCATTTCAAACCTCTGTTTTACCCTGTGTCATTTCCCTTTGCCCCTCATTTAAGATGTCTTTTCCTTTCTTTTTTTATTTTTCCATTAAAAAAATTTACACTTCCTCCCCTCCTCCCATTCCCCTCCTGCTCCCCCACTCACCCTCCTCCCTCACCCTCCCTCCTTAAAAGTGGACAGGGAACTCTGCCCTGTGGGAAATCCAACACCCCCCCCCAATCCAGTTCTAGGAAGCTTTGCATCCAAATAGACACATAGACTAGGGTCCCAAGAAGCCAGTACATACAGTAGGAACAAGCTCCAGTGCCTTTATCGATGGTTTTTCAGTCAACCCCCATTTTCAGCGACATTCAGAGAGTCTGGTTTGATCACATGCTCATTCAGGCCTGGCCCAGCTGGATTTGGTGAGCTCCCATTAGGACAGGCACACTGTCTCAGTGGATTTGGTGAGCTCCCATTAGGACAGGCACACTGTCTCAGTGGATTTGGTGAGCTCCCATTAGGCCAGGCACACTGTCTCAGTGGGAGGAACAACCGCTCGCAGTCCAGACTTCCTAGCTCATCTGCTCCCTCCTTCTGCTCTTCAACTAGAACTTGGACACTCAGTCCATTGCTCTGATGAGGGACTTTGTCTCTATCTTTATTGATCGCCTGACGAAGACTCTATGGTGGTATTCGAGATAATCATCAGTGTGACAGTGGGGCAAGGCCTGTTTCCCAAGGACCTAGCTGGGGTCATCACCATGGACACCTGGGATCCGCTCTAGAGCCAAGTCTCTTGCCAACTCTAAAATGGCTCCCTTAATGTAGATATCTTCTTCCCTGCTCCTAT
Source organism: Myodes glareolus (assembly GCF_982192425.1). NCBI lineage: Eukaryota > Metazoa > Chordata > Mammalia > Rodentia > Cricetidae > Myodes > Myodes glareolus. The sequence continues at coordinate 10,258,672 of NC_142036.1, read as the reverse complement.
ATCTGTCCTTCCTCCATCTCCAACCTCCCACTCCCCCAAGCACTCTCCAGTCTTTCCCATCTCCCTTCTCTCTCCCCCTCTCCCCTTAACCCAACCCCACCCACATCCTCATGCTCCCAACTTTTGCCTGGCAATCTTGTTTGCTTCCAATTTCCAAAAGGATCTATATATGTTTTTCTTTGGGTTGACCTTGTTTTTTGACTTCATTAGGCTTGTGAACTATAGGCTTAATGTCCTTTTTTTAGGGCTAGAGTCTCCTAATGAGTGAGTACATACCATTTTCATCTTTTGGGGTCTGGGTTATCTCACTCAGGATAGTGTTTTCTATTTCCATCCATTTGCATGCAAATTTCAAGATGTCATTATTTTATTACTGCTGAGTAGTACTCTAATGTGTATATATTCCACACTTTCTTTATCCATTCTTCCATTGAGGGGCATCTAGGTTGTTTCCAGGATCTGGCTATTACAAATAATGCTGTTATGAACATAGTTGAATGAATGCTTTTGTAGTATGATTGGGTATCTCTTGATATATTCCCAAGAGTGATATTGCTGAATCCTGAGATAGATTGATTCCTAAGTCTTGACTTCCATGCTAGTTTTGAGCTTACAAAACAGAAGTCAGAAGACCACATACACAGATTCTCAAACACACAATCTGAACTTTCTATAAGGCAGAAAATGTCCTTCCCAATCTTCAATATGTTGTGCAATAGAATATTTCCAGAATCATTCAAGTTCCTCCAAGGCTCAGAAAACACTGAGGAAGAGGAAGAGAAGAATGTAAGGAGTGGAGCATAGTGAGGGATGCTGGAAATGCTGTCTTCTGGGCATGTCATGGATATTACAATCATGGACTCATAATGGTTGCTGTTGTCTGTATAATCCTAACTAGGACCAAGTAAGCCAAAACCCTGGTATATATAGGACTGATAATTCCTTGGCCCTATTTCTTGCAGAGGAGTAGATGGGAATGTATTTTTCTGGACATGGGAGATAGTCCCTCTTTTTTGAGAGCATGGTTACAGGTATGTTTCCAATATTGCAGTGCATGGGTTCACACACATGACATTACTAACTGTGCTTAAATATGTATAAGGTTGGTAAGGCCCCATGTTTGCCAGATTTTGGAGGAGGTGGATGAAATAATATTATATGTAGACATCCTATAGAATAAAGGAAAATAATATAAATTATAAAACTGAGGCTCAAAACAATCAACTCAGAAAGCAAATGATTAAGGAACACTGGTAAATATCAAATAACTTGGTAGGCAACTTATCTGGGACCATCTTCCCATCCAACTAAGAAATGGTGGAGACCTTCAGATTTTTTAATTTATTATATATTTTTCTAAAAAACTACCAAACCAAGTTGCCATTTCCTACACTGCTCCCATTCCTTGCACACATGCTTTCACCCTACTCCCATCTAATACTCAAAGAGGGTAAGGCACATTGCTTTGTGGAAGGTCCAAGGCTCTCCCTACCATATCTAGGCTGAACAACATATACATCCAAAGAGAATAGGATCCAAAAAAAGCCAGTACATGCCATAGGCATAAGTCCTGGTGCCATGCTAGTGGCCCCTCAGTCTTCCCCAACCATACAAATGTCAACCCCATTCAGAGGAACTAGTTTGGCCCTATGCTTGTTTCTTCCCAGTTCAGCTTGAGTTGGTGAACTCCCATTAGCTCAGTGGGTGAACCCTTCATGGTCTTGACCTCTTTGCTGATATTCTCATTCCTTTTACTCTTCAACCAGACTTTAGTGGCTCAATCCAGTGCTCCAATGTGAGTCTCTGCCTCTGACTCCATCAGTTGCTGGATGAAAGCTCTATGGTGATATTTAAGATAATCATCAGTCTGATTACAGGGCAAGTCAAGATCAGACCCTCCCTCCTCTATTGCTCAGGGTTCTGGGGGAGTCATTCTTTGTGATTTCTTGGAATTTCTCTAGATTCAGGTTTATGCTAACCATATATGGCTCCCTCAATCAAGATGTCTCTCTCCTTGCTCTCATCTCTGTTCCTCCTCCATCTTGATCATTCAATTCCCTCATGTTCTCCTCTACCCTCCACTTCTCCCCTCATCTTCTCATCCTACACTCTCCTCTTACCCCACTCCCATGCTCCCAGCACTGCCAGTCAGTCCTATACATTTCCAATTGCCAGGTGGGTCTATATTTATTCTTTGTGCACACCTTATTACTTAGCTTCTCTAGGATCATGAGCTATAAGCTCAATGTCCTTTGTTTATAGCTAGTATCCACTTATGAGTGAGTACATACCAGATTCATCTTTTTGAATCTGGCTTACCTCAGTATAGTGTTTTCTATTTCCTTCCATTTGCATGCAAAATTCAAAATGCTATTGATTTTAACCACTGAGTAGTATTCTAATGTATAAACATGCCACATTTTCTTCATCCATTCTTCAGCTGAGGGGCATTTAGGTTGTTTCCAGGTTCTGGCTATTATAAACAATGCTACTATAAACGTAGTTGAACAAATGCTTTTGTAGTACGATTGATCATCTTTTGGGTATATTCTCACGAGTGGCATTGCTGGATCCTGAGGTAATTTGATTCCCAATTTTCTGAGAAACCACCATGCTGATTTCTCAAGTGGTTTTATAAGTTTGCATTCCCACCAGCAATGGAAGAGTGTTCCCCTACTCTACATCCTCTCAAGCATAAGCTATCATTAGTATTTTTGATCTTAGCCATTCTGACAGGTGTAAGATGGTATCTCAGAATTGTTTTGATTTGCATTTCCCTGATAGCTAAGGTTGTTGAACACTTCCTTACGTGTCTTTTTTCCATTTGAGATTCTTCTGTTGATAATTCTCTGTTTAGTTCTGTTTCTTAATTGGGTTATTTCAAATTTTAATGTCTAATTTCTTGAGTTCTTTATTTTTTTTGAACATCAATCCTTTGTCTGAAGTGGGGTTGATGAAGATAACTTCCCATTCAGTAGGCTGCCTTTTTGTCTTATTGACTGTGCCCTTTGCTTTAAAGAGACTTCTCAGTTTCAGGAAATCTATTTGCAGATAATCTTATACATGATTTGTAAAATCTCTTTTCACATTTGTTGAGTTGTTACTTTACTCTAAGGTGACATTACCCCATCATCATTCAGAATTAAGGAAAACACATATCAATCCTGCCAACCCTTTCAGGGCTTATGCTGCAATAACAGTTCTTCTGGTTTTAGATTATACATATCTGTCATCTATGTATTTCCTTTTATTTAGAATTATCTCGAATGAGTCAGAGGACATACTGAAGAGAAGAGAATTTCAAGGGCATTTCTATAAACAACTGTTACTTCTTTTCTACTCCAGATGGAAAACTTTGCCTGTGCCTATTTGTTCAATAATTTATTTACTTTAATGTGGATATATGAAATCTTTTAATTAATATTGGTAGGCTCTCCATAAAATGTTCTTTTGATCTGCTATTCAATTCACTGTTTTTCTGCTGTCAGGATTCTAAGAATGTAGTCAATGTGGTCTCTAAGGCTTCATCACACACGGTAACAGGGAGCTTGGATTTTTTAACCCCTCATGGACAAGTCTGCTGGATACAATGGGCCAGAAGGCCGAAGATCACTGCCTCAATGGTACAGAGGAATTTTAGATGACTGTATAGACAACGAGACATCTCTAGACAATTTGAAGTTGCGTATTTCTTATTTGCTTACATAGTTTTATATCCTTCTGTAGTCTTTGATGGAGTTGAAGAATAAATAGATAGTCATAGTTTTTCTTAGTTGTGATCAAAGATAAAATAGATATAAATATTGTAACTGTAATTCTTGCTTGATAACTGTTTTCTTGTATGTAATTTTGCTATATTAAAGTGAAAGCCTTTCTTTTCTGTTTAAACAGAAAAGGGGGAAATGATGTAGAAGGGTCATCTGCCTATGTGTTACTTTCATTGGTTAATAAACTGCCTTGGGTTTTGATAGGACAGCAGTTTAGATAGGCAGAGTAGGCAGAACAGGATGCTGGGAGAAAGAAGCAGAGTGAGGCAGAGGCAGAGATCCACCCAACATGAAGCTGCCAGTTCAGACATGCTGAATTTTTCTCAGTAAGCCATGACCTCGTGGTGCTACAAGGATTATTAGAAATTGGTTGAGTCAAGATGTGAGAGTTAGCCAATAAGAGGCTAGAACTAATGGGCCAGGCAGTGTTTAAAAAACTACAGCTTCCTTGTAATTATTTTGGGAGTAAGTTAGCCAGGATCTGGGCGGGACACAGCCCACAGCTCCTTTGTGCAACAGGTTAAGAGAATGGATGTGAAAGCAGGATCCAACATTCTACTGCTTACAAGAAACAAACCTCAACCAAAAAGACAGACATTTACTCAGAGTAAAGGGTTGAGAAAAGGTTTATCAATCAAATGGACCTAAGAAACAAGCAGGTTTGACTATTCTAATATCTAACAACATTGACATCAAACTTAAATCAATGAGAAGAGATGAAGATGGACACTTTATCCTTATAAAAGGAACAATTCACCAGGATGAAGTCTCAATCCTGAGTATCTGTGCCCATAATATAAAAGCACCTACATGTGTAAAACAAAACAAAACAAAACATTACTAGAAATCAAAGCACACATCAATCCCCACACACTAATAGTAGGAGACTTCAACACTCCTCTCCCACCAATGGACAGGTCAACTAGACAGGAACCTAAAAGAAAAATAAGAGAACTAATGGAAGTAATAAATCAAATTGACTTAACAGACAGCTATAGAACATTCCACCAAAATAGGAAAGAATATACCTTCTTCTCAGCATCTCATGGAACCTTCTTGAAAATTGATCACATACTTGGTAACAAAGCAAACTTCCACAGATACAAAAAAAAATAGTAACCACCTGTGTCTTATCAGAACACCATGGAAGAAAGTTAGAATTTAACAACAATTCTACCATAAGAAAGTCTACAAACTCATGGAAACTGAACAGTCAACTACAGAACCACCCCTGGGTCAAAGAAGAAATAAAGAAAGAAATTAAAGTCGTGCCTGAATTCAACAAAAATAAAGAGACAACATACCAAACCTATGGGATACTATGAAAGCAATGCTAAGAGGAAAGTTCATAGCGCTAAGTGCCAACATTAAAAAAAAATGGAAAAAGCTCACATTAGAGACTTAACAGCACAGCTGAAAGCTCTAGAAAAAAAAGAAGCAGGCTCGCTCAGGAGGAGTAGAAGACTGGAAATAATCAAACTGAGGGCTGAAATCAACAAAATAGAAACAGAAAACAATCCAAAGAATCAATGAAACTAAGAGCTGGTTCTTTGAGAAAATCAACAAGATTAACAAGCCTGTATGCAAACTAATTAAAAGGCAGAGAAAGAACATACAAATTAACAATATCAGAAATTAAAAGGGTGGCATAACAACAAACAATGAGGAAATTCAGAGAATCATTGAATCTTACTCCAAAGTCCGATATGCTACAAAGTTGGAAAATGTGAAAGAAATGAACTTGTTTTTAGATAAATACCACATACCACAAATAAATTATGACCAGGTAAAATATAAATAGACCTATAAGTTGTAAAGAAATAGAAGCTGTCATAAAAACCCTTCCAACCAAAAAAAGCCCAGGACCAGATGATTTTAAGGCAGAGTTTTACCAGAATTCCAAAAAGAGCTGATACCTATACTCCTTAAGATGTTTCACATAATAACAACAGAAGAGTCAATGCCAAACACTTTTTATGAAGCTACAGTTACTCTGATACCAAAACCACACAAGAACTCAACCAAGACTGAGAATTACAGACCAATCTCGCTCATGAACATCAATGCAAAAATTCTCAATAAAATACTGACAAACCACATCCACGAACAGATCAAAAAATAATTCATTACTATTAAATAGGCTTCATTCCAGAGATGCAGGACTGGTTCAACATATGAAAATCTATCAATGTAATCCATCATATAAATAAACTGAAAGAAAAAAAAAACATATAATCATGTCATTAGATTTGGAAAAAGTCATTTGACAAAATTCAACAACCCTTTATGATAAAGGTCTTGGAGAGGTTAGGGATACAAGGATCATAACTAAATATAATAAAAGCAATATAGAGCAAACCAACAGCTAATACCAAATTAAATGGAGAGAAACTCAGTGTCATTCCACTAAAATCAGGAACAACACAAGGCTGTCCACTCTCACCATATCTCTTCAACATAGTGCTTAAAGTTCTAGCAATAGCAATAAGACAACATAAGGAGTTCAAGGGGATTCAAATCGAAAGGAAGAAGTCAAACTTTCTTTATTTGCAGATTATATGATTGTGCACATCAGTGACCCCAAAAACTCTTTCAAAGAACTCTTACAGCTTATAAAGACCTTAAGTGATGTGTCAAGATATAAGATCAACTCAAAAAAATCAGTAGCTCTTCTATACACAAAGGATAGAGAAGCAGAGAAAGATATCAGAGAAACTTTAACTTTCACGATTTCCACAAATAGTGTAAAGTATCTTGGGGTTACACTAACAAAGGAAGTGAAAGATCTATAGATCTATTTAACAAGAACTTTAAGGCTTTGATGAAAGAAATTGAAGAGAAAACCAAAAAAATGGAAGGATCTCCCATGCTCATGGATGGGTAGGATTAACATATTAAAAATGGAAGTTCTGCCAAAGGCAATCCATAAATTCAATGCAATCCCTATCAAAATCCCAAAAAAATTCTTCACAGACCTTCAAAGAAAAATAATCAACCTTATATGAAAAAACAAAAACCCCGGGATAGTCAAAGCAATTGTAAACAATAAAAGTACATTCAGGACATTATGATCCCTGACTTCAAACTCTATTACAGAGCTACAATAATGAAAACAGATTGGTATTGGCATAAAAACAAAGATGTTGGCCAATAGAATTGAATCAAAGACCTGGATATTAATCCACAAACCTATGAACACCTGATTTTCGTCAAAGGAACTAAAATTATACAATGGAAGAAAGGAAGTATCTTCAACAAATGGTGCTGGCATAACTGAATGTCAACCTGTAGAAGAATGAAAGTAGATCCATATCTATCACCATGCACAAAATTCAGGTCCAAATGGATTAAAGACCTCAGTATAAATCTGACCACACTGAACCTGATAGAAGAAAATGTGGGAAGTAGTCTACAACACATGTGCACAGGAGATCACATCCTATGTATAACTCCAGTAGCACAGACCATAAGAGCGACAATGAATAAATGGGACCTCCTGAAACTGAGAAGCTTCTGTAATGCAAAGGACACTGTCATTAAGACAAAAAGGCAACCTACTGAATGGGAGAAGATCTTCACCAACCCCGCATGAGACAAAGGTCTCATCTCCAAAATATATAAAGAATTCAGGAAACTAGACACTAAAACTCTAATTAAAACAATTAAAAACTGGGGTACTGAACTGAACAGAGAATTCTCAACAGAAGAACTTCGAATGGCCAAAAGACACTTTAGGTCATGCTCAACCTCCTTAGAAACCAGGGAAATGCAAATCATAACAACTTTGAGATATGAACATACACCTGTCAGAATAGCTAAAATCAGAAACACCAATGATAACCTATGCTGGAGAGGATGTGGACTAAGGGGAACATTCATCCATTGTTGGTGGGAATGCAAACTTGTGCAGCCACTTTGGAAATTAGTGTGGTGGTTTCTCAGGTAACTGGGAGTCAACCTACCTCAGGACCCAGCAATTCCACTCTTGGGAATATACCCAAGAGATGCCCTATCATACTACAAATCATTTGCTCAACCTTGTTCATAGCAGAACTATTTGTAATAGCCAGAACCTGGAAACAACCTAGGTGCCCCTCAATAGAAGAATGGTTAAAGAAGGTGTGGAACATTTACACATTGGAGTTTTACTCAGCGGAAAAAACAATGACATCTTGAATTTTGCTGAGTGATGTAACCCAGACCCAAAAAGTTGAATATGGTATGTATTCACTCATAAGTGGATTCTAGCCATAAGTAAAGGTCATTGAGCCTATAATTTGTGATCCTAGAGAAGCTAAATAAGAAGTTGAATGCAAGGAAAATTATATAGTTATCCTCCTGGATATTGAAAGTAGACAAGATTGCCAGGCAAAACTTGGGATGCACGGGGGGTGTGGGTGTGGATGTCATGGGAGATATGTAGAGAAAAGGGAGGAGAAGAGGAATCTGGAGAGCTTGGGGGAATGGGATGGGTTGGATGGAGGAAGGGTGGATATGGGAGCAGGGAAGTAAATATCTTAATTGAGGGAGCCATTTTAGGGTTTGCACAAGACTTGAATCTAGAGGGGTTCCCAGGTCCAAGGAGACGTCGCCAGAATGTTCCTTTGGCAGCAGAGGAGAAGGTGCCTGAACTGGCCTTGTCCCATAACAACACTGATGAATACCTTGCATATTATCATAGAACCTTCATCTGGCAATGGTTGGAGATATAGACAGAGACCCACATTGGAGCACTGGACTTAGCTCCTAAGGTCCAAATGAAGAGCAGAAGTAGGGAGAACATGAGCAAGGAAGTCAGGACCATTAGGGGTGCGTCCACCCACTGAGAAGGTGGGACTGATCTAATGACAGTTCACCAAGGCCAGCTGAACTGGGAGTGATGGAGCATATGATCAAACTGGACACTTTGAATGTGGCTGGCCATGAAGGCGGATTGAGAAGCCAAGGACAATGGCACTGGGTTTTTATTCTACTGAATGAACTGACTTTGTGGTAGCCTGGTTTGTTTGTATGCTCACCTTCACAGACTTGTATGGAGAGGGGAGAACCTTGGACTTCCCACTGGGTAGGGAACCCTTACTGCTCTTAGGACTAGAGAGCGAGGGTGAGGGAAGGAGGGGGAGGGAGAAGGGAGACATGGAGGAGGTGGAAATTTTTAATAAATAAATAAATAATTCAAGAAACTAGACATTAAAACTCTAATTAACCCAATTAATAATGGGGTACTTAATTGAAAAGAGAATTCTCAACAGTAGAAGTTCAAATGGCCAAAAGACACTTAAGGTCATGCTCAATCTCATTAGCAATCAGGGAAATGCAAATCAAAACAACTCTGAGATACCATCTCACACCTATCAGAATGGTTAAAATCAAAAACACCAATGATTGCCTATGCTGGATAGGTTGTGGAGTAAGGGGAACACTCATCCATTGTTGGTGGGAATGCAAACTTGTACAAAAACTTTAGAAATCAGTGTGGGGGTTTTCAGAAAAGTTGGAGTCATCCTACCTCAGGATCCAGGAATTATACTTTGGGAATATATCCAAGAGATGCTCAATCATACTACAAAGGCAATTGCTCAACTATGTTCATATTTGTAATAGCCAGAACCTAGAAACATCCTAGTTGCCTCTTAATAGAAGAATGGATAAAGAAGGTGTGGCACATATATGCTTCAGAGTTCTACTCAGCGGTAGATAAACAATGGCATCTTGAATTTTGCTTGCAAATTAATGGGAAAAACACTTTACTGAGTGAGATAACCCAGACCCAAAAAGATGAATATGGTATGTACTCATTCACAAGTGTATTTTATCCATAAAAAAGGAAATTGAGCTTGAAATTTGTGATCATAGAGAAGCTAAATATGAAGGTGTACCCAAAGAAAAACATATATTTACCCTCTGGATATTGGAAGTAGAGAAGATCGCTGGGCAAAAGTTGGGAGCGCTGGGGTGGGGGTACATTTGTGGGAAGAGGAGGTGGGGAGAGAAAAGGGAGAAGGTGGGGAGAGCTTGGGGCAATGGGATAGTTGAGATGGATGAAGGGTGAATATGGGAGCAGGGAAGAAGATATCTTAATTAAGGGTGCCAATATCATAATTAAATGTTGATAAGACACTTGACTCTAGAGGGATTCCCAGATGTCCAAGGGGATTTCCCCAGCTAGGTCCTTGGGCAACAGAGGAGAGGGCATCTGAACTGACTTTCTTTCATAGCCACACTGATTAATATCTTGCATATCAGCATAGAACCTTCATCTGGTAATGAATGGAGATAGAAGCAGAGGCCTACATTGGAACACTGGGCTGAGCTTCCAAGGCCCAGTTGAAGAACAGTAGGAGGGAGAACAAGACCAAGGACTGTGAGGGGTATTTTCACCCACTGAGACGGTGTGACTGCTCTAATGGGAGCTCACCAAGGCCAGCTGGACTGGGACTGATGGAGCATGTGATCAAACTGGATTATCTGAATGTGGATGACAATGAGGGCTGACTGAGAAGCCAATGATAATGACACCGGGTTTTGATTCTACTGCATGTACTGGCTTTTTCGGAGCCTAGTTTGTTTGGTTCACACCTTCCCAGATCTGGATGGAGGGAGAAGTGCCCTGGTCTTCCCACAGGGCAGGGTATTCTGACCTCTCTTAGGACTGGAGAGGTAAGGTACGGGGATTGGGGGAAGTGGGAGTAAATGGGAGCAAATGAGAAGATGGGAATATTTGGAAATTTTTAATAAATTTACAAGAGGAAAAAAAAGAGAGAGAGAAAAGACAGAAAAAACTCCACAGCCTTCTGTAAAAGACCATACTGTTTTAGATTATGTCATAAATATAAAGAATAAGTCAAAATTTTTAATAGGAAATAGTAAACTCTCTAAATGATCAAAGACCAAACCTAAGCGTGCTTATAAATGGCATTGTCACTGTTTATTTGATAGTCACAGGTGCAAATGTGAGTTTTATTACTCACAAGAGTCTTGGCATCCAAATTGGCCTCTTCAAGAGGCAGGTGTTCAATTACTGGGAATTGGAACCATATCTCAAGTTAAACAAAGCACATGATGGGTTAACTGCATTGGACCAGGAGGTCAAAGAAGGAAGCTGTGGTTAATATTGTAGTAAATATATGGGGCCGTGGCCTGCTGCAGCCATGGAATACCAAGATTAACATTCCTGCGGTCCCATGATCGCATAATTCTGGGAAGGATATTATAAGGTACTATACACAAATTTCAACAGCCATTCAGTCTGTACAAGAACATAAAACAGCTATCAAATATTTAAAGGTACCAACAGCCCTACCTTTAAAATGGTTAATTATTGGACAAAGCCAGTTCAGGCACCCTCTCCCCTGCTGTCCAAGGACCTAGCTGGGGACATCCGTGTGGATACCTGGGATCGCCTCTAGAGCCAAGTATCTTTTCAACCCCTCGAATATCACCATAGAACCTTTGTCCCGGATGGATGGAGATAGAGACAGAGACCCACATTGGAGCACTGGACTGAGCTCCCAAGCTCCAGACGAAGAGTAGAATGAGGGAGAAAATGACTAAAGAATTAAGGACTGCGAGGGGTTGCTCTACCCACTGAGTCAGTATGCCTGATCTAATAGGAGCTCGACAAAGCCAACTGGACTGGGAATGAACAAACATGTGATCAAACTGAACTCTCTGAATGTGACTGACAATGCGGGCAGACCGAAAGCTATTGATAATGGCATGGGGACTTGTTTCTCCTGCATGTATTTCCCTTTTGGGACCCTAGTCTATCTGGATGCACACCTTCCTAGGCCTGGATGGAGGGGGAGGGCCTTGGACTTCCCACAGGGCAGGGTACCCTGCCCTGTCTTAGCACTGGAGGAGAAGGGAGTAGGGTGAGTAGGGGAGCGTGAGGGGAATGGGAGGAGTGGAGGAAGTGGAAATTTTTGAGTGGAAAAATAAAAATATAAAAATTAAAATGGTTAAAAAATAAAGTTAAATAATGTTTATGAACAATTGAGTCAAACCCATCTTAATCCTTTTTCTTCAACAGCCCTAACAGCGTGATCCTTGTCTTGAACACATCCTCCACCTATTATGGAATCTGAGCTCCTCAAAGCACTAGTCAGATGTAGTTCTAGGGACAGGATATCCTATGAATTCTGTGCCTTGAGAACAACTCCCTTATTTATCTTCTAGCAGAAACACAGACTCTAACACAGTCAGAATGTAAGCATTTCATCTTCATTTAATTCATGGTACTATAAATATAGACCGAAAAGAAATGAACCCATTACCAAAACATTGTTGGTGATGTTAACTCACACAGTGCTCCACTGAGGATTCTTGTTAAATGTCAACTCAAATCCATGTTTCTATTTTACTTTATTTAAACTATAAATCTAAACTGTAAAAAGTATATAACATAATTATTAAATTCTTAATTTCATTACTATAATGTGGATCAACTATTTACCAAATTTACGGGGTCCTTCTAATTAATTAGAATACTTTAGAAGTCTCAAAAGTTTAAGTTTTACCAATAAGTAAATAATGAATAAGTTTATTAATCAAACAACTAAATAGTAAGAATGCTAATAATCTGATTTTAAGCAGAAAAATGTAATGGTAGATTTGACGATACCAGGCAATTTTGAATTTTATTTTAACATCTTTCCTGTCTGTTCCACAATCATGCAATTTATCTGAGACCACTAGACTGACTGACTGAGAACTGTCAGGATCCATCACTTACGTTTTATAGTCATTTCACAAGAAAACCTGCACATGTAAGATAAAACAGTCATTTACATTTACTTAGCTGACATTTTTCACTAAGGTAATACTTGTTCAGATGACAGAATTAGGGAAAAATATCAAAGGAACCCATGTCACATGCCAGTTTGGTCCCACTATCAAACACATGCACGCTATAAACCTTATTTCTTGTGTTTTGGATGCTATAGTGTGTGCCAGGTTTCTACACTCATGTTGTCTCTGTGGTTCCTTTATTTGTAACTTTAGAAACAATGAGAGGACATGATGAAGAGGAAAAATTCCAAGGCTATCTCCATACATTATCAATACTGACTGTCTTCAGTTATTTGATAAATAATTTTCTTATACTTCATTATGTTCTATGGAACGTCCACTTGTACATTGTGTTAGAATATCACAAACACGTCATGCGTGTTCTTGGTGAAAACTGAAGTCACTTGATGTTGGCTTATTTTATCCTATCCAATAACTTTGCTTAAAAGATTTGCCCTGTTAATCATGTTTCCCATGACCTGTTTTGGCTGCTCCTTGGCTTGAGTTTAGGTAACATAACAATGGATATTTTTCTTTAAGAATCATGTGAAGTTGTTCAGTTCAAAGTTATGTGTCCTAATTTTAGGATTCCAATAATCTATTCAATCTGTTTGCTAAGCATAATCTTGGACTACTGGTGTCAATGCCAGAGTTTCCAGAGAGGCCTCAGCCTCAGATGAGGACATTTCCTTTCATTTTGGAGGCTGCCTCAAGTTGATGATCTATTAACATGGAGACCATACTCAACACTGCTGCTCTAAATGACAATTTTCTAGCTCACACATGAGACAATAGGCTCTTCATCATCAGCAACAGAGAGTGTCAGAGTAGTAGCGTAACAGTGGGAGCCTTTGTGAGCAGTAACAGCATCAACAAATCACAAACTGAAACTCAGTTTTTATAAAACTTAGTTGCTATGGGAAGAGCTGGTGACAGTTGGAAGCATGATTGGAGCTTACACCAGCTGGGATGTACACACTGGTGGCTGAGAATTTTGCACATTGAGAGCATGCAAATTGGCCTACAGAGGAATAATTCTTTGAGAATTAAGGTGCATACTAATTTTCCAAAAGGTGCAAATGTTTAAAATTAGAACTTTTCACAAATGATAGCCAAGTGTACTCTTTTAAGTTTTCTTGGTTTAGAAGAAAATATAGTATATTATATTTTTAAATCTACGCTTTGAAAAGGAATTTGACAGAGAAGCTGCAGTTTCTTAATCACATGCAAAAACAGAAAATATATTGCAAAATATTCAAAATCCTCAGATTTATATTGAAGTTTAAGTCAACAAGTGTCACAATTTCAGACTCCTATTGAAGTCTTAATTGGCACACACACAGAAATACACATACACACAAACAAACCACAACACAAAATATATTAAATTGCATGCCATTCTTTATGGTAATAAGAAACAATTGTAAAATATAGAGGGTAAGTAGACAAAAATGATCTAATGTATGTACACATAGAAGGTTGAATATAATATGACAAATGACAGGGGTCTCAGAATATGCTTGGCTGGAAGACAAAACCACAGGTTCTGGTATTAAAACTCAAGGTCATGAAGCATATTTCTGAACTTCTCAGCCTCTGAAGTGAACCTTACTTTTGGTTTTCAGGAGTCCCTGTTTGTTCTTAGTGCCCTCTGCTGGTCCCAGATGTCTCTATAAGGAGGTATATTTGTGTAGGCTCAAATTAGAGTTTCCTCACAGTGTCTCTGGCACAGTAGTATATGGCCGTGTCTTCAGTGTGCACATTGTTCAATTTTAAGAAGACTTCACTCTTGGAGGTGTCCCTGCTGATGGTGATCTGAGACTGGAGAGCTGAACTGTACTTTGTGTTCCCATTACCCCATATTACTCCCATCCACTCCAGACCCTTTCCTGGAGGCTGGCGAATCCAGTGTATATCATAACCGGTTAATGAGAATCCAGAGACAGTGCAAGTGAGAGACAGGGTCTGTGAGGGCTGCACCAGGCCAGGTCCTGTCTCCTTCAGCTGTACCTGGGAAATGACACCTGGAGACAAGCAACACCATGATCAGTCATACATTACATAGATGACATGCCTGGGTCCCTCTACTGAAACCCTGAAACACTTACAACTTGGAAATACCACCAGGCAGAGGAGCAGCACCAGAACAGCCATGCTTTGCTGGAAGCTCTAGTGAGAAGGAGATGGGGCCTCTCAGAGAGCCCTGGGCTTTTATAGTGAGCCTGAGGGCTGCTTTGCATTGGCACAAACTCCTGAGAGGATAAAAGAAAGCTCAGGACTTGGTTTCCACTTCCCTCAGGTGAATGAGATTTGTCTTATGTTTCTTAGAGGATTTAAATATGGGAAATCAGGAACATTTTCTTGCTATTGTCTGTATTTCCAAACCCTGACACATGGGAATTAGTGTGAATCACGCTGTGTAGTCCAGGCAAGCAGAACTTAGGAGTGTTTATGCTAAGTGAGTCCACATTTACGCAGTGCAGGCAGAACAGTGTACCATAACCTAGATGCATTTGTATAGCTCTGTAAATTGCTGCACTGAATTTAGTATGGAATTCGGCCTCTTAGTTATTAGTAACCCTACTTTAAGAAACAACTTAAAGTTTATTCACTTGGTGTCAGTGAAATCATTCTTATTTCCAAAACTTGTCTAGAAGATGAAGCTCTATAACATTGTTACATGTGATTTCAAGTGTTTATCTAAGAGGATACCCAAAGACTTATTTGGTTCCTACCTCATGTGACTCAACCTATTCACTTTCTCAAATTATTTGTAAAGGTTAAGAATTCATGGTAAGTCCACCTATTACATATAAATATATTATATTTGATAGGTAAATTCTTATCCATAAGGCTTTAATCAGTTATTTGTTTACTTATGTCTGGTGGACACATGGAGACTCACTTACTCAGTCATATTATAATGGTAGTACCAGCTTGTACATTTGCGGTTTGGTTAGAATTCCAGAAACATAAGACAAGTTACAGTATTCAGGGAATAAGGGACTTCATTTGGAAAAAATTTCCTTCATCAGGCTTTTCTGAAAAAATGACTATGGGGTCATTTTCTTGAGTAATGATTGATGAGGGAGGGTCTAGACAGATGGATGGGGTTGTGCCATCCATGGCATGTTGTTCCTAGTTTATATAAGAAAGCATGCTGAACAACCAGAGATTGCAGGCCAATAAACAGGGTTCTTTATGGTTTACAATTCAGTTCCCACCTTCAGGTTCCTGCTCTGATTTCATGTACTGATATACCTACATGATGGACTGTAAGATTTAAGATGACATAAATCTTTTCCTTCCCATGTTGCTTAGGTACAATGATCATGACAAGTACAGAATAAAAACTAGGATAATTTCAGTTACTTCTGATGAAAGGATGGATGTGGAGTCAGTGACAGCTTGCCCAATTTAAACCACAGAACACATATGTCACTCATCCAACATACACCTAAACACACACATACACACACCCTATCCTCCACATGCAGAAACACATATTCACAGGTAAAAAGGGTTAGCTAACATGCATCCTTTCCTTTTCAGGGTCACTCTGGTTGGCTTGCACTCACTGTCTAGAACAGTCTGATATTAAACTATGAGAGATTTCTTACTACTGCTTCCCTAGTGACAGGATTAAAGGTGTGTACAGCACTCCAGATCATCACATAAAGTTTTTTTTAAAAAAATCTTTTCTTAACTAATATTTTGGATAATAATATTTTCATACAATATATTCTGATAATTGTTTCCCTTACCTTATCTTCTCCTAGAACCTTCTTCTCTCTCAAGCTGACATATCCATTACCATCATAATTTTAAGAACATTTAAGATATTGGCTCAATTACATTAACTTTCATACAGGTTTAAAATTCCATATTGAAAATGGATTTTCTCTTTTAAAAATCATTTGCTCTTAGGGTACACTTTGTTACCTAGCATTTCTGGAATTGTGGATTGTAGTGATTATCCTTTGCTTTATATATAATATCCACTTATGAGTGAGTGAATATTTGTCTGAGTCTGGGTTACTTAATTCAGTATTACTATTTTTTAGTTCCATGTTATTGTCAGCAAATTTTATATTGTCATTTTTTCCACTCAGTAATTCTCCATAGCATAAATATACCACATTTACTTTATCCATTCCTTGATGAAGGGACAACTAGGCAGTTTCCAGGTTTTAGCTATTCTGAATATTGCTGACATGAACATTGCTGAAGAAGTGTCCTTGTGCTACATCTGAGGATCCTTTGGATGTGTTCCCAAGAGTGGTATACCTGGGTCTTCAGGTTGATTGATCTATCTTTTCTTATATATTACCATACTGATTTCCAAGGTGGCTGGTTATGTTTGCACTCCAACCAGCAATGGAGGCATGATTCCTTAGTCCATATCCTTTTCAACATAAGCTATCATTAGTATTTTTGAAATTAGTCATTCTAAGTGGTATCAGATGTTATCTCACAATGATTTTGTTTGCGTTTTCCTGATGATTAAGGATGCTGAACAATTTTTTAAATGTCTTTGATTCCTTTCAGATTCTTCTGTTGACAGTAATCTATTTAGATCAGTAGTCCATTTTTAAATAGGATTATTTAGTATTTGATTTCTAGTTTCTTGACTTAGTTGCATATACTGTTGATTAACACCATCAGATGTGAGGTTGTCAAAAACCATATCCCATTCTGAAGGCTGTTTTTGTCTTATTTACCATGTTATTTGACTTATAGAAGCTTTACCATTTCAGGAGATCCCATTTATTGATTGTTGCTCTCAGTTTCTGTGCTACTGGATGCATGGATTGCCGTGGAAATGGGATTAGATGAGATATCATGGGTAATTGGGAAATGAGAGCAGTGGTAGCAGGAAGGTGATGGGGATGAAGACAATAGGGAACAGGATGGTTGAGTTGGGGGAGGGTCTGAGTAGGAGAACAATAAATGAGATATGTTGCTAGAGGGAGACACTATGGGGATAGGGAGAAATCTGGTGCTAGGAAAATTTCCAAAAATACATGAAATATCCCTGCTAAGACTATCAGCAACAGTGGAGAGAGTGCCCAACTCGTCCTTCTTCTGTAATCTGATTGATGAATACAACATCTGTGATCATACAGCCTTCATCCAGTTAGTGAATAAAATAGATGCATGTTGACAGAGGCTGCTAGTTCATTTTCTGACTGCCTAGACTTTAAATAATCACTCATAAACTATATTATTTTCAAAACTGTTTGGCCTATACCTTAAGTGTATTTCTAGCTAGCTCACATCTTAAATTAACCCATTTCTATGATTATATATTTTACCATGAGACCTGTGGCCTACTGGCGAACTTTCACTGGGCTCCAGTGGAGGCAACTGTCTCTTGTGAGCTGATACATGGCTTCTTGTTGACTCTGCCTTTGTTCTTCCAGCATTCAGTTGTTGCATGGAGGCTGCTTGTTTGTTCCCATCTTCCTGGCTAGCTTGGACCCAAAATAATCACACAGAAACTGTATTAATTAAATCATTTCTTATCCCATTAGCTCTAACTTCTTATTGGCTAACTCTTGCATATTAACTTAATCCATTTCTAGGAATCTGTGCATCACCATGAGGTGGTGACCTACCAGAAAAGTTTCAGTAAATCTGTCTCCAGCAGCTCCATGGCTTTTGCTCTCTGCCTTCTTTTTCCAAGAATTCCATTTAGTTTTCCCCCACCTATCTCTGTTCCCCAATAGCTCTGTCTTAGGCCCAAAGCAGTTCCTTTATTCATTAACCAATGAAAACAACGCATGGACAGAAAGACCTCCCACACAATTCAGTTCAGTTTTCCTGTCTAGCTCTATTCTTCCAAGTTCCTGGCCGAAGCAGTTTTATTCATTAACCAATGACTACAGCATATATACATAAGGATTGATCACACAAGATGCAGAGATCCACAGTCAAGAACCAAGACAAGCTCCTGGAATCCAGTCAAATAGATGGAAGAGGGATTTTATGACTGTGTGTGTGGTGGGGGGGTTCAACGTCATGGTGAGGAATTCTACAGAAACAGTTGATTAAATTATCTAGGAATTCATGAACTCTAGACAGATGGGGAGCCTCAGTGGAACAAAATTGGTCCTTTTTATGTGGCAGACAGTGTGTAACTTGGTCTATTTGATGATCCCCTGGCAGTAGAATTAGAATGTATCCCTGGTAGATGACATAGCTTTTTGTAACCCATTCCCTATGATGGAATGTCTCACTCAACCTTGATGTAGGGAGAGGGGTTTGGTCCTGCCTCCACTTAATCTTCCAGACTTTGTTGACTCCCTATTGGAAACCTTACCCTTTGGGAGAGAGGAGTGAATAGGTGGAAGGTAAAGGTGTGAAAGAGAAAGAACTATGTTTGGAATGTAAAATTAATAAACAATCAATAAATCAATGAAAATCATTTAAATTTATTCCTACCCAGTACTTAAATGTATGGTTTGTCTAGTGTCTGACAAGTCTGGACCCTCTTTTTAACCAACTTGTCTCTGGTGACTCCAAGGCCATCCTTCATTTTGCAGTCATTCCAGCTCAAAATAATTGAGCTCCTGGTTCCCTGAAGTTAACCCACATGTCTTAAAGTGAAATGCAGTCTTGAAGCACAATCAGAATTTCAACATATTTTTTGAATACCAGAGGCACAATCACACTAACATGGAGTAGTATGTGGTATACAGAGTCCCCTGCTAACTGATGAAATCCCCATTATGCTAAAATATGCCCATCTAAGTCAGTTATCTTCATCTAGAATTCTGAATATGTGTTTTAAAACACTACTTGATCAAATATCTTTACCCCTATTTTTGTTCCCATTTTGAATATTGATATCTAGAAAGTATATAATTTTATATTTCAAGTGGGTTTAAAAATGCTTACTTAATATGTAATATCTACGTGGGGATAAGTAGAAGTACAGAGTTATCAAACAGAGTCCTTAATTCTTAAAAAAACCATCATTGGAAACTTTTGGGAAATACAGTATGTTGCATATAATGAGATTTTATGTATGTTCATGTACCAAAAGCCAATATAATTTAAGTAGTTATATCCCTGACTAAAGTTACTTTTAACATATTTAATGTACATTTTTAGGTGGCATATTTTTATTAATGTATATAATGTGTAGTGATAAAATTTGGAATAGAGGAAATGGTTTAGGGGTAAGGTATAATTATCTCAGTTTGGTTCTTAGTACTTAACCGTGATGCTGGGTGTGATAATTTACTCTGTATTCCCAACATTGGGGAGGTAGTGACATGAGACTCTATAGAAACTTGCCATTCCACCGTACTATCTGAGTAGTACGTTTCAGGATCAGTGTGAGACCCCGTCTTGAAAATAAGGTAGAAATCAATTGAGAAAGACACTCAGAACCTGTTTGTGACATCCACATGCACGTGCAAACACATGTATGTACACATACAATCTTAGTAATTAGAATTTCCATTCACTGAAACATTTCCTTTTTCCTGTGTTACTCAGAGTATATAGATATTTTGAATCATGTTGTGGGTATTTCAGACATAGGGGGAATTGTCTGTTATAGAACACAGGAGCTGACTCAGGACATGTTTTCTGTTCCTGTCTGGATTTCCAATCCCTGATAGGAAATATTTTGAGTCTCCATGTGCCCCACTTGGATGCAAAACATTAAGTGAGTCCACATTCATACACTGCAGAAAGAAGAGTGTACTGCATCCTGAATGCATTTGTATGTCCCATTTCTATTAATCTGTGTATTGCCATGAGGCTGTGGCTTATTGGAAAGTTTCCAGCATCTTTGTCCTTCTGTAGCTATGTGGCGTCTTTCTGACTCTGCCTTATTTTTCCTTGCATTCAGTTTAGTTTTCCTGCCTAGCTCTATTCTGCCATGTCACTGGGAAAAATAGCTTCTTTATTAACCAATGGCAATAAAATATATTCACAGCATACAAAGGGGAATCCAACAACAAGTCACAGATCTATAGCCTTTGATTTAAATTCTTGGACTAGTTATTTAGGTAAAATATATATTTTATAGCCATTGTGACATGAAAATATGTTAATGATTCCTCTATCTACAAATGGGACAGTATGAAAAGTGGGACCCTTTTCACCCACAATTTAGCAGAGAGGGAACAGAGTCAAGAAAAACAATAGGGTCTGTGATGCGAATGTGGGATTTATGGCCAATTCTGTCCTATTTTTGATCACTTGTGAAAAGGGGGATTTCTCAATATTTGACTCCCCTTCATGTACTTTCGAGTAGCAATCTTCTACCCAGTGCTCTGAGCTCCCTCGTTCTCCTCACTTTTAGGATGTCAATCTGCTTCATGATCATACAGTTATACAAGAACTGTGGTCTGTGGATCTCAGAACATATCCATTAACAAAGATTTTAGGAAGCATTAAACAAGGTCTCTTGGAAATAAGAGACAATAACAACAAGGCCAGTCCCAGGCATTAACCTGGCTGGGTCACATTTCTAGTTATGGAGTCACTCACTAGTCATACAGTGGCTGTGCTGTTGTGGCCATGATGTTAAAGTATCAACTGCTTGTTAGTCAGCAACAAAGTCCTCACACAAGTATATGGAATGATGCTGAAAGTGCAGGGAAGAGAAGAAGAACATGCTTTGGAGAAGCAGTCTTATTTGCTGTCTGCAACTTCCAGATGCTCTGCCAAATGACTGAACTTATCAATACCCAGCACTGTAAAAAGGAGACCACTTGTTGGTTCCCAGTTGCTCAGCTCCAAAATAATCACACAGTGTAACATGAGGAGGGCTGTTCGTTATTTGGATTTTTTGTTCCGGCCCGTCCCCCTTATCCATGTGGGTGCCATTATGTAACATGGGGGGGCCTGTTTGTTATTTGGGTTTTTAGTTCCACCCCGTCCCCAGCTATTTAGTCCCAAAGTAAAATCACACTGAAATCTCTGTAAGTTATAAAGCTGATTGGCCCTTTAGGTCAGGCTACTTATTAGCTAAGTCTCTCATCTTGATTAACCCATTTTTCTGATCTATTTTAGCCATGTGGCTCAGTAACTTTTTCAGTGGGGCAGCTCACATCCTGCTGCTTTGGTGATCTGGGCAGGAGTAGGAGGAATCAACTTCCTCCTCCCTGGAATTCTCCTGCTCTCCCTGCATCATTTCCACTTCCTGTCTGGTTTTCCCACTTACACCTCTTGCCTAGCCAATCAGCGTTTATTTAAAACATGATTGACAGATTACAGACAATTCTCCCACACCAACACAGAAAGTATATTATTTAAATTACTGCTTGTATCATTAGTTCTAGCTTGTTATTGCCTAACACCTAAGTCTTAATTTAACCCACTTCTATTAATCTGTGTATTGCCACATGGTTGTGGCTTACCGGGTAATGTTCCTAGCATCTGTCTCTCCAAGACTACATGGCTTCTTCCTGACTCCTCCTCCTTAATGGCAACAAATAATTTAGTTTTCACAGACTAGCTGAGTCCTGCTTACTATAGTTCCAAAGCAGTCCTTTATTGACTAATGGTATTCACAGCATACAGAGGGACATACCACATCATATCCCCTTTCCTTCCATTTTTTGCCAGAGATCACAGGGCACAAGAACATCCCAGTCATGATAATGACATCATCACAGGTGAGAGAATTTCAAGAAAATGAGAGAATGCCTAGATTCGTTTTCATGTTTAAACATATTTTCACTGAAAAAAAATAACATTTCCTGGTTTCCAACACTTATCTGTACTTTCATAGTGATCCATCCATGGGAACACAATGTTCCAGTGGTAGAGCAATTATCAATTTTTCCAGGGTTCTTTAGGATCCAAATGTGAGTATACTTGAGCTTTAGATAAAGAATTTCATCTTGATTTTTATACAGGGCGAACATATCATGAATGTTGGGGAGGGAGTGTAAATAAGCCATGGAAGGATTCTGAAGGAAAGAAAATGGATGAACATGTTAAATGAAAATTTTTAGGCCCATTAATATTTGTATAAAAGCAAAACAAATAAATATTAAAGAAGGAAAAAAGTCACGTAAATTATTGAGTGGATTAGGAGCTGCCTGTCACCTACTGAAGCTCAGTGAGGTGTCACTGGATTTGTTGCTGTCACAGTTTCAAATATGGAGCCTCACACACATTTTACTACTAGTTCCACACCTGTGTCTGATGTGCACATTTTTTTGTGAGAATGAAGGTGAGATTGAAGGGCACTAAGATTCTTGGGTCTGTAATTCTGCCTGGTTTCCTTATTGGTGCTAACTTGAATCCCAGTGCTCTCACCATGGTGAATCCTGAGACTTTCCAGAGTCAAGGACTTCATAATTTCCAGTCCCTTTTGATTTTTGTGAAATTGATCCTGTTCCCCATGCAGATTCACTTCTTCCATATTTGATGCCTTGTATTTTGTCAGATCAGAATGTATCATATATTATAAAAAAAGTTACCCTTAAAAAGGTAATGTGATTGCTCTGTGATTCCAGTTCTCACCATATAAGAATCCCTGAGTGAGACCTATATTCCCAGCTGTTTATAAAAGCAAGAAGCTAGGTGTAGCAGTCAACAAGTAGTCCTACCTCTGGGATGTTGAGATAGTTGTCATCAATATTGAACATTGGCAACCAGTCTAGACAGTTAGTGATATTCATACCCAGTAATAAATTTTTAGCTCAAAAAGTAAGGTGTAGGTTGATAGAAAAATTTTGTGTCAACATGAACAGAAAAACACATTAACACGTACATATGCACACATAAAGATTGAGAGGAAAAGAGATAGAGGGACAGAGAAAGAGGAAGAAAAAGAAATACTATAAAAATTTTCATAACACATAGCATAGAAAAACAAATTTGAATAAACTTTTGGACACGTTAAGGATTACTACACACATCACCTGTAAAAATAATCACTGAATATGGTATGAAGAAGCAGTTCAGAAACAGAGTCCAACCCTTTATGCCTCTCTAAACAGGCTCTTCCATGACACAGATATCTGTGTGTTCTCATCGTCCCCTGGAGGTCCTGACAACCCCACAGACACTGTGTCTGAGCTCACAGCACTATATTAATGTGCCTCAGACTTCAGACTGTTAACTTACAGGTACTGACTCTTCTTGTCATTGTTTCTGGAGATGGAGAATTGATTCTTCATGACATTAGAGCATTTAATCTAAGAACTACCTCTACTAATGTATGCGACCCACTCCAGCCCTTTCCTGGAATCGAGTGCAAGTTATAATCACTGTAGGTGAATCCAAAGACTGCACAGGTGAGTTTAAGGAACTTTCCAGGCTGCATCAAGACTCCTTTTAATCTGCATGTCACACTTGACACCTGCAAACAAAAAGAATGCTGGTCAGAAAGCTGTCATATTAAATGAATATTTTCTATCTCATATCCACATAACACACAGCATCTCCTTTCCACTAATTACCTTTTAATGACAGTGAAAAACAAGCTGTGTCTTAAGACTATGGTGAGTGGCCTGTTTTTGCAATAATCACTGAATGATAGGACTTGTAAATCCATAGCTGGTCTCCTCTGCCAGAGCTGAAGGGTCAGGGCAGGGCTGATTTCATGGGCACTGAGAAGCCCTATTTACATGTCTTCCTGCTATAACAGGCTCTGGAGTTGGAACCTTGTGGGAAGACAGAGCTCAGAATATATCTCACACATCAAAGATCATAGTGACGGTTACAGAAATTCTCACAAAATTGTAGTTTTGGATTTACATTTTCCTTATAAAGGCTTCACCACACTCCAGTTAGTTTCCTTTTGTGTGTGTGTGCTAATATATACTGTCATGTCTCCTCAGTACAGCTGTGTTTCTACATAGGAGCTCAGTCTTTCTCATATTCTGGACTAGAAATGGCTTCTCCCTGATGTGGCTCTTGGACAAGATCACAACTGCCAGATTATATTACCATATCTCATTCCCTATGGTGAGAAAATGTGGGTATTTTCTGAAATTTACTTATTTCTAAGATGATGCTGCACCCAGGCTAAAGAAATCTTGCATGCAAGATACTGTTTGTCACTTTCTCTACTGCTTTGCGTTTGATATGTGGACATATTCCTATTTTCAGAAAATGCACTTGCTTTGCACCCTTAGGTTTTCTCATTGATTCCTTTAAACCTCCCACTCCACCATTATCATCTTTCACTTTTACACCAGGCACCTCATGACTGTAATTATGTTGTGTTACATGAGATTCCATTTACCATAATTAATGTAATTAACCTTTCTTGGATCTAAGTTTTAGGATGACTTTTATCTTATTTAGCAGTTCTCTGTTTTCCCTCCTACCCATCCCCTTTCTCTCAACACAGCCCATTTTTGCTTTCACAGCACCAATATTACCCTGTTCTTCATTCTCCTTGACCCTCACTTAAGATGTTTTCCCATTCTAGTTATAAGGTCTACAAAACAGACCCCAGGTCACCTGACACAGAGAATCTATGTTCTTACTATTACAGAATCAGACAGTATTTGTTCTTTTGAATCTTTGTTATATTGTTTTACACAATGATTTCTAATTCCAGTTACATTCTTCCAAGTATCAGAGAACACTTAGAGTTAGGTGGTGGAGAGAATTTAAGACATTGAACATATGGAAGAGCGCTGTGAATTGCTGAATTCTCAACTTGACATGGCTCTCACATTCATGAACCATTAATGGCTGTTCTTTTTGTGTAAGCCATATCTAAGACTAAGCCAACCCACACTTATTGTTGATTCTATCCAGATCTTCTCTGTTATTGAGGAGCTGTTGGGCACAGACAGTTTCTGGAAAGAGAGAATATTTCTTTTTTGAGAATGTGGTCATTTGTAGGTTTCTCATGTTTCAGTTCCTGACTCCACATACATGCACAAATGGGAAAAATTACCTACACTTAAAAAGGTTAGTAATTTGAAATAGGTTGATGTTAGGGAAGATATGGGGAGAGTTAAGGGAGAAATAGGGCAAAGATGTGATCATACTTAATTGTATATATGTGGAGTATGCACTTCCTCCAAATAAAAAAAAAAGGAATAGCTATATATGGGCTGAATGATTTAAAGAAAGTAAATTCACAAAGATAATGCTTAATGAAGTCTCTGCTAAATGTGAAATAAATGGCTAGGCAAGAAAACCCACAGAAAAAGAAATGGTGGTGAAGGATTTTTCCAGCCTTTATTTCAAGCTATATTGTAGGACCCTCATGTCACCAACAGAAACACAGACATGCTGGGGGTACCTAGGGGAAGTAGGACAGAAAATCTAACGTGGTGGATGTTGTTTGTGGAGGAGTGAATTGGTTCTTTAGAGCATCAGCACAGTAGACATACCTGCTATTAATGTTAATGCATGTGACCCACTTCGTTCCCTTCCCTGGAACCTGGCAGACCCAATGCATTTCGTAGCTACTGAAGGTGATTTTGCTTTCTATGAAATAAATATGTGACCTCTTCCCCAAGATGTTGCCTTGATACAATCACTTCTACCCAAACACATTGGTCAAGATAAAAGGCCCAATTCAGATTGAGGGCAAGAAGATGATTGCCCTCATGTGATGTCTAATCTATATGTTATCCTTTGCATTCACATCTCAGACAAGTGATAAAAATAAATTTTTCTTGATAAGATAAATGAAACCTGTCTCTTGGATGTCACTAACAGTATTCTAACTTTTTAGAGGGGTTAATAATTCAAATACAAAATTTATTAATCACAATAATGAATATGTTTTTGAAATATCACTATTTGAATCAAGGCCTTGATTCAATATGGTGTTGATTGTGGGAATAACAGTGTTCATGGAATTCAAGAAAGGGTACTGGGTTCTCAAGACTTGCAGGTGGTTATGAGCTGCCAATTGTGTTTGTCAGAAACTGGAGCTGATCCTCTACAAGAACAGTATGTTCTCTGGACCACTGGGTTGTTTCTCCAGTACCTGCATGAGCAATCAAAGCCTTTCCTGTCATGTTTTTTTTTCCATTTTGGTTTACAAAGACCTAAATATCACATTGAGCTGAATGAACCTGAGAGACATGGAGTGAAAGTCAGAAACCAAGAGACAAAAGACTTCTTATCAATGGTACTTGAGAAAACTGACTTCAGGTTACATAACACTGAAGGAAGGTTGACCCTGGCTTACACACTGTAGATTGAGATGTCTAAACAGTTATATTGTGAGGATTATTCTAACAATAAACTGTATGGATATTGGCCACAGTTAATATGATATTATGTTCTTCATATATGGAGTGAGTTGATCTTCTGGGATATCTCCCCAAACAATAATTGTGTAGTCACTCAACAGTGGACACACATATGAGAACATAATGTTGGACACAGGAAATAAAGTTTCAAGCACCATACAGTAGTATAGGACCATTACTAAAAATACAGGCAAAAGATAAATAAATGCATTATGAACATCTCCCTGATGTGCATTCTCATCAAACTCTAGTGAGGTTCATTCATAAATTTCAACTGTACAAATATAGCACCATTTGCTTATATTTGAAAAAATTAAAAATGTAAACAATAATTCATTATATTTCTAATTATACCACTATTACATTCATAATTATAATGTTAATCAATCAACTTTTCAATTCCTGGATTTCTTCTAATCAATTAAAATACCTTAGAGATATCAATAATTTTATATTTTACCTAGTAAAATAAAATTTACAGTCTATGACTCTTCTCTCAAACAAGTTTATAGTAAGAATAGACATAAAATGATTTAAAGTCGGAAAAGAACATAATATTTTGGGGGCTACCAGACACTGATTAAATGTATTTTCATGTCTGTTCTGACTGAACCATGCTCAGCCACTTATTCTGCGACCATCTTCTGGATCAATAGGGAGCTGTTTAGATTCTTCAGTTATTTATATAAGACCTATTCACAGAAAAAATCTATTCATGATTTATAAAATAGTCTATTTTACAATTGATACCAAATTGATGGTCAGACAGAATGAAGGAAAGAACAGCATAAGAATCTATGTGCTCTAGTCACACACTATCAGGACACATGTTATAAGAATACCTACTCAGTGTTTTTGACCTTAAGATTGTGCATGCCATGATTCTGCACTCATATCATCTACTTATGGTTTCCTTTATAACTCCCTAGAACAATCCCTAGATAGTCAAGAGAACACTAATTCAAGGGACATTCCATGTAGTATTAATTTTTTGTTGTACTAAATAGGAGGATACTTCTACTTTCATTTATTAATTTATAGACATTGATATGGATATGTGAGCAGTAATTTGAGATATAGTATTAGAATCTTAATATCATGTCACGGATATTTTTTATCATAGTGTAAATGCTTAGAACTAGAACCTCTAGTTATTGGCTTTGGTATATTTTATGTCTAACCAAACTGTTAAAAACTTTCTCCCTGCTCATACTAAGTTCCCAGCGCTCATGAATTCTGATCCTCAGCCTGACCCTGGGTAACATGAGACTGAATAAGATTCTTTCTGCTTTATGTAGAATTATTGAATTCATTCTTATAAGTCCTAATATCAAGATTCTAAGAATCTAGACACTTCTGTATCTATCCAGACCTTCAACACTCACTGCTGGTGTCACTGCAGCTCTCTATGATAAAAACTGATGACAGAGGGGACAAGGACTGGAGCTGACATATGCTGAAACATGCACACTGGAGACTGAGAATTTGTGATCTGAGAGTTCAGGACACATCTGAAGAGGAGCAATTTATTTGTATTTTGATGTGAAATGTAAATTTTACCAAGAGGGAATCATATAAAAATGTGAAATGTCAGAAATGAAAATGAAGTGAACACTTCTAAGTCCTGGTGGTTTGGAATAAGAAAGCAATGTATATTAAATTCCTAAGGTGTCTCGTGAAAGGAACATTACTTTAGCCTGCAAATGGTTTTTCCATCATGTCTACAAAATAATTTTAAAATAATCACAGGGTAGGCGCATCCCGGCTGGAGGCAGTTCCTGGGTCTTAAAGGCCTCTCTGAGGACAGGTAGACCAGGTGCAAGCTCAGCCACATTCCTGACCAGCAGGGGCCCTGACTTCTAGCACAGGGCCATTGGAGGGGTGAGTTTGCTTCGGGCAGTGGCAGGGTCCTGGTGAGAAGGAGCTTGGGCGTTCCCCGACCCCATAGATGCCCAGGTCGCCCTGCAGTGCTGGCTCCCCCCTCCCGCCTGCCATCCCAGCTCCCATCCAGGTACGAATTCCTATATTTCTCCCTTCCCCCTAGGGCCATAAAATTTCCCCAGCTCACCTGCCTTGCAAGCTGGGCCTACATTGTAACCGCATCCTGGAAAGAGGGAGTGCCTGTGCTTCCATAGCCTGCCTGAGGAAAGGTGGGCATTCTGTCAGTGAAGTTTCTGCCTAAGAAGGGAACCTGACCCGGTACCAGAAGTTCCAATAGAGAGCATTTGAAGTAAGAGATGGGCAGACGCCAAGGCAAGACCTCATCCAACAATCTGAAAAACAACATGAAAACACCAGATCCCAAGGACCCTACAATAGAGGGACTTGAACACCTTAACCCAGAAGAACTGGAAAAAAGTGCAGTTATGAAAGCAATAGAGTCCCTTAAACAGGATATGAATAACTCCCTTAAAGAATTGGATGAGAAATATAACAAAAAGTTTGAAGAAATGAGTATAGAAATAGATGAGAAATATAACAAAGTTTGAGGAAATAAGTAAATCCGTAAATGAGACCCTGAGAAACCAAGAAAAAACAATCAAAGAGGTAAAGGAAACAGTTCAAGAATTGAAAACTGAAATGGAGGCAATGAAGAAAACACAAACCGAGAACCGGCTGGATATGGAAAACCTAGGTAAATGAACGGAGACTACAGAATCCAGCATAACCAATAAAATACAAGAGATAGAAGAACGAATCTCAGATTCTGAAGATACCATAGGGAAAATAAATGCTCTGGTCAAAGAAAATGGCAAATCCAACAAATTCTCTTCACAAAACATTCAGGAAATCTGGGACACAATAAAAAAAAACCAAATCTAAGAATAATAGGGATTGAAGAAGGAGAAGAACTGAAGATCAAAGGCCCAGAAAATATATTCAACAAAATTATAGAAGAAAACTTTCCCAACCTAAAGAACAGTATTCCTATGAAGGTTCAAGAAGCATACAGAACACCGAATAGACTGGATCAGAAAAAATCATCCCCTCGCCATATAATAATCAAAACAGAAAACATACAGATTAAAGAAAGAATTTTAAGAGCTGCAAAGGAAAAAAGTCAAGTAACTTCTAAAGGTAAACCTATCAGGCTTACACTCGACTCCTCTATGGAAACCATGAAAGCCAGAAGATCCTGGATAGAGGTACTGCAGAAACTATGAGACCATGGATGCAAACCCAGAATACTATACCCAGCCAAGCTATCATTCACTATCAATGGAGAAAACAAAATATTCCAGGATAAAAACAAATTTAAACAATACGTAGCTACTAATCGAGCCTTACAGAGAATATTAGAAGGAAAATCACTACCGAAGGAATCCAACATTCCCAACACTGCCTACAATAACTCAAACATCTAGCGACCATTCACAAGCACAAATCAAAGAAGGAAAACACATACACTCTACTACCTAAAAAAAAATGACCGGAGTAAACAACCACTGGACATTAATATCACTTAATATCAATGGACTCATTTCACCTATAAAGAGGCACAGACTTAGAGATTGCATACGAAAACAGGATCCAACATTCTGCTGTTTACAAGAAACACACCTCAACCACAAAGAAAGACACCTACTCAGAGTAAAGGGTTGGGAAAAGGTTTTCCAAGCAAACGGACCTAAGAAACAAGCAGGTGTGGCCGTTCTAATATCTAACAAAATCGACTTCAAACTAAAATCAATCAGAAGAAATGGAGATGGACATTTCATACTCATAACTGGAACAATTCATAAGGAGGAAGTCTAAATCCTGAATATCTATGCTCCTAATATAAAGGCACCCACATATGTAAAAGAAACTCTTCTAGAACTCAAGGCAGTCATCAAACCACACACACTAATAGTAGGAGACTTCAACACTCCTCTCTCACCAATGGACAGGTCAATCAGACAGAAACCAAACAGAGAATTAAGAGACTTATTGGAGGTATAGAATCAAATGGACTTAACAGACATCTATAGAACACTCCACCCAAATAGGAAAGAATATACCTTTTTCTCTGCAGCTCATGGAACCTTCTCGAAAATTGACCACATACTTGGTAACAAAGCAAACTTCCACAGATACAAAAAATATTAGTAACCACATGTGTCTAGTCAGATCACCATGGATTAAAATTAGAATTCAACAAAAATGTTTCCTCCATGAAGCCAACAAACTCATGGAAGTTGAACAGTCAACTACTAAATCACCCCTGGGTCAAGGAAAAAATAAAGAAGGAAATTAAACTCTTCCTTGAATTTAATGAAAACAAAGACACAACGTATTCAAACCTATGGGACACAATGAAAGCAGTGCTAAGAGGAAAGTTCATAGCACTAAGTGCCCAATTAAAGAAAACAGAGAAAGCACACATTGGAGACTTAACAACACACTTGAAAGCTCTAGAAAAAAAAGAAGCTGATATATCCAGGAGGTCTAGAAGTCTGGAAATAATCAAACTGAGGGCTGAGATCAACAAAATAGAAACACAGAAAACAATCCAAAGAATCAATGAATCAAAAAGCTGGTTCTTGGAGAAAATCAACAAGACTGACAAACCCCTTTCCAAATTAATCAAACGGCAGAGAGAGAACATACAAATTAAAAAGATCAGAAATGAAAAGGGGGACATAACCACAGACACAGAGGAAATTCAGAGAATCATTAGATCTTACTATGAAAGTTTATATGCCACAAAGTTGGAAAATGTAAAAGAAATGGACATTTTTTTTAGATAAGTACCATATACTAAAGTTGAACCAAGAACAGGTGAACAATCTAAATAGACCTGTTAGTCGTGAAGAATTAGAAGCTGTTATCAAAAATCTCCCTACCAAAAAGCCCAGGACAAGATGGTTTCAATGCAGAATTCTACGAGAACTTCCAGGAAGAGCTAATACCTATACTCCTTAACATATTCCACAATATAGAAACAGAAGAGTCATTGCCAAACTCCTTTATGAAGCTACAGTTACCCTAATACAAAAGTCACACAAAGACACAACCAAGAAAGAGAATTACAGGCCAATCTCACTCATGAACATCGACGCAAAAATTCTCAATAAAATACTGGCAAACCGAATCCAAGAACACATTAGAAAAATTATCCATTATGATCAAGTCGGCTTCATTCCAGAGATGCAGGGCTGATTCAGCATATGCAAATCTATCAATGTAATCCATCATATAAATAAACTGAAAGAAAAAACCATATGATCATTTTATTGAATGCTGAAAAAGCATTTGACAAAATTCAACACCCATTTATGATAAAGGTGTTGGAGAGACTGGGGATACAAGGATCATACCTAAATATAATAAAAGCAATATACAGCAAGCCGACAGCTAACATCAAACTGAATGGAGAGAAACTCAAAGCCTTTCCCCTAAAATCAGGAATGCGACAAGGCTGTCCACTCTCTCCATACCTCTTCAATATAGAGCTTGAAGTTCTAGCAATAGCAATAAGACAACATAAGGAGATCAAGTGGATTCGTATGGGAAAGGATGAAGTTAAACGTTCATTATTTGCTGACGATATGATAGTTTACATAAGTGACCCCAAAAACTCTACCAAAGAACTCCTACAGCTGATAAACACCTTTAGTAACGTGGCAGGATACAAGATCAACTCCAAAATATCAGTGGACCTCCTATACACAAAGGATAAAGAAGCAGAGAGGGAAATCAGAGAAACATCACCTTTCATGATAGCCACAAGTAGCATAAAATATCTTGGAGTTACTCTAACCAAGGAAGTGAAAGACCTATTTGACAAAAACTTTAAGTCTTTGAAGAAAGAAATTGAGGAGGATACCAGAAAATGGAAAGACCTCCCCTGCTCTTGGATTGGGAGAATCAACATAGTAAAAATGGCAATTCTACCAAAAGCAATCTATAGATTCAATGCAATCCCCATCAAAATCCCATCAAACTTCTTCACAGACCTTGAGAGAACAATAATCAAGTTTATATGGCAAAACAAAAAACCCAGGATAGCCAAAACAATCTTATACAATAAAAGAACTTCTGGAGGCATTACCATCCCTGACTTCAAACTCTATTATAGAGTTACAGTATTGAAAACAGCTTGGTATTGGCATAAGAACAGAGAAGTCGACGTATGGAATCGAATAGAAGACCCAGATATTAACCCACAAACCTATGAACACTTAATTTTCGACTAGGGAGCTAAAGGTATACAATGGAAGAAGGAAAGCATCTTTAACAAATGGTGCTGGCATAACTGGATGTCAACCTGTAAAAGCATGAAAGTAGATCCATATCTATCACCATGCACAAAACTCAAGTCCAAATGGATTAAAGACATCAACATACTGTCAGTAAGACAAAAAGGCTGCCTTCTGACTGGGAGAAGATCTTCACCAACCCCTCATTAGACAAAGGTCTGATCTCCAGAATATACAAAGAACTCAAGAACTTAGACACTAAAACTCTAATTAACCCAATTAAAAAATGGGGTGCTGAACTGAACAG
Source organism: Myodes glareolus (assembly GCF_982192425.1). Lineage (NCBI taxonomy): Eukaryota > Metazoa > Chordata > Mammalia > Rodentia > Cricetidae > Myodes > Myodes glareolus. The sequence continues at coordinate 10,225,422 of NC_142036.1, read as the reverse complement.
AGAATTCACAGCATATGAACATTGAATGGCCAGAAGACACTTAAGGTCGTGCTCAACCTCTTTAGCGATCAGGGAAATGCAAATCAAAACCACTTTGAGATATCATCTTTCACCTGTCAGAATAGCTAAAGTCAAAAACACCAATGATAGCCTATGCTGGAGAGGATGTGGAGAGAGGGGAACTCTCATCCATTGTTGGTGGGAATGCAAACTTGTGCAGCCACTGTGGAAATCAGTGTGGCTGTTTCTCAGGAAACTGGGAGTCAACCTCCCTCAGGACCCAGCAATTCCACTCTTGAGAATATACCCCAGAGATTCCCTAACATACTACAAAAGCATTTGTTCAACTATCTTCATAGCAGCACTATCTGTAATAGCCAGAACCTGGAAACAGCCTAGGTGCAACTCAATAGAAGAATGGTTAAAAAAGGTGTGGAACATATACACATTAGAGTTTTACTCAGCGGTAAAAAACAATGACATCTTGAATTTTGCATGCAAATGGATGGAAACAGAAAACGCTTTACTGAGTGAGGTAAACCAGACCCAAAAAGAGGAACACGGTATGTATTCACTCATAAGTGGATTCTAACCATAATTAAAGGTCTTTGAGCCTATTGTTCGTGATCCTAGAGAAGCTAAATAAGAAGATGAACCTGATGAAGATTATTTAGCTATCCACCAGGAGGCAGGAAATAGTCAAGAGTCCCAGGTAACCTCGGGTGCATGGGGGGGTGGGAGGGTTGTTGGAAGGGGAGAGGGTTATAGAGAACGGAGTAGGGGAGGAATGGGGAAAGCTCGGTTGACAAGGATGGGGGGGGGGATGGAGGAAGGATGAATGTGGGATCAGGGAAGAATATATTTCAACTAAGGGAGTCATTTTAGGGTTTACAGGAGACTTGATTATATATGGGATCCCAGGTCCAAGGAGATATCCCCAGATTGTTCTCTGGACAGAGGAGAGGGTGCCTGAACCGGCCTTGGCCCATAACCATACTGATGAATATTTTGCTTATCACCATAGATCCTTCATCCAACGATGGATGGCAATACAGACGGAGACCCACATTGGCGCACCGGACTGAGCCCCCCACGGTCCAAATGAGGAGCAGAAGGACGAAGAAAATGACAAAGGAAATAAGGACTGCGAGGGATGCTATCACCCACTGATACAAGGGGACGGATCTAATGAGAGTTTACCAAGGCCTGTTGGACTGCAATTCAATGAGGAATTGATCCAACCAGATTCTCTGAATGTGGCTGGATTCTCTGAATGTGGCTGGCCTGGAGTCTTTCTGAAAAGCCATTGACAATGACACTGGGACTTGTTTCCTCTGCATATACTGGATTTTGGGGATCCAGTCTGTTTGGATAATCACCTTCCTGGACCTGGAGGGAGGGGGGAGGAACTTGAACTTCCCACAGGGCAGGAAACCCTGACTTCCCTTAGGGACGAAGAGGGAGGAGGAGATGGAGTGGGGGGAGTGGGAGGGTGTTGGGAAGAGGGGCGTAAATGGAAACTTTTATAATTTAATAAAATTACTTTAAAAAAAACAGGAGGAGACAGCTTTCAGTCTCAGTCTCATTCTGAGATTCTTTGAGGCATATTCACTACTTATGACTGAAATACAGGAAAGAATCAGTGGCTGGCTGTTTTGCTTTTCTGACCTTCATGTTTAACCCCAATTTCTGTCTCTGAGTTTTATATATCATGCTTCATTTGGTGCCCAACTTTCGGGATACAAATTCACCAAAGAGCCATTTGCCTCAGGCTTTTTAGGCACCATGTCAGGCCAGAGATGGGAGTGAAATTCCACCTCTAGGACTTAGAACACAAATCTAGCCACCTGGCTTTAGGAGAAGCACTAGCGCTCCCAGCTCCCATTTTCTCGACTTAACTTCTTCTCCTGCTGGCTCTGTCCTTGCTGCCACCCTGTGAAGCATCCAAATGTCTTCCTGAAGTTTTCCACACCTTCCTGGGGCTCTGCCCTGACTCCTATGACATGTATACAATGGTTCCTTGGCTGCCTGACCAGTGTCTGTTTAATAAAATTCTGTTCAGTTTGGGTTTGAGTTCTGCTTAGAAAACCTGCAGGTTTTTCTGGCCCAGCATTATTGCTCCTTAAAAGACTCAAGTAAATCATGATTTTAACAGAGGTAAATCATATGCCAAACATACATTTTTTTTTACAATTTGTAAACTTCCCCTAAGATAATATCCCAATCCAGATTTTTTTGAGATGGAGTTTCTCTATGTACACTTTTAGCTGTCCCAGAACTGGCACTTGTAGATCAGGCTGGCCTTGAACTCACAGAGATTTTCCTACATCTAGATTCCCAATGCTGGCATTAAGGACATGTGACCCACTGCCTGGCTCCCAATCCTGGAATTTAGTGACCTTTTCATTTCTATTAGTGTAGAAATTTTAGGAGAAGTATGTGACCTACGTGGGGCATATAATTCTTATCTATAGCTGCCATCAGTTTTGTAATTTATATTATATCATTAAACAAATGGTTTGATAACAAAGTCTAATATAAGACATTTTAGAAATCATAAAATCTTTACAGACTGGTAATGAGAAATCAACAGAAAAGATTCATGTCATTTAGAATGATAACCTTAATTTGACAGGCAAAAATTCAATACATGTCAATAGGTAATTAACCTTACAAATTGATACTGAGAGATTATATAAAAAATTCATATTGTTGAAATTGACATTCAAAATCTGTTAAAAATTAGTGACAAACTAGCAGATAGAACATCAATACTGGAAGGCTATCTGCATGCCATCCAAATAAACCCTAAAAATTAGAAAATACCATTAGAAGAAAAAAATAAAAACATTAAATCATATGTTCATGGTGAGAACCAGAAATTAATTGATTTGAGGAAATATTTAGAAATATTCACAGGACAAGAGATTCAGACTTTACAAAAGATGGTGACAAAAAGATTTCAATCAACTGAGGAACTTGTCAGAACTGATAAACAAGGAGAGGAGAAACAGACAAAAGACAGTACTAAAGATGATGCATTACCAGTACCTCTCAGAGTAAGAGATGACTTACAAGTGTTTTAGCTAATTTTCCAGTTATTATTTCTGAAAATCTGACAACTGTTACATACCCAAAATGACAAGCAGAATGTTAATGGGAGCCTATAAATTTCAAAGTTCAAAAAGATATTGGGCAAGAAGTAGTATCTTGTGGCATGCATTCATCCTATATGAAGGAGCTGGTAAAGACATGGACTTCAAGAAATAAGGTTACTCCACATAATTGGATTCAACTAGCCTCAGTTGTACTAGACCATGGTTCACAGCTTCAGTGGAACAGTTATTGGAGAGAGGAATCTAAGGCCCTTCAATATCAAGAAAGAGTCAGAGATTTTTTTTCAGTCCTCCCAAAATAAAATTTTTAGTGAGGACCCTTCAGTGATCTAGATAGTGAAGGTACATAACAACAAGCACATATTGTTCCTCTGTCATACAGCAGCATTGACTGGTTGGAACAAGATTTAAGAACTATGAAAAAGAATTAAATCATATACTAAGGTTATACAAGCCCCAAGAAAACTCTTTAGTGACTTTTGCAAAGATAACTAAAATTGTACATTTAGGGGTAACAGATTCAGAAACTTGATGAGTCCTCAATGAACCTCTGGCTTTGGAAAATGCTAATTTAAAATATAAAATATACTTGTGTGTTTAAAGGTCAGATCAGCAAAAATGACCAAATGGATCCCACACACAGACAATGTTGAGTCTTTTGACTATAACACTGAGGTGTGGGCAGGAGAAGTGATTTCCAATGGTATGAAGAGTCATCAAAATACCAAATGCTTTAATTGTGGTAGATACGCCACCTGGGAGGGATTTTAAACAGGGTGTTCCTAGAAATAATGTTCCTTCTGAGAATTACCCTTTCAAAGACCCTAATTTTCTGGGTTATGTAGATGATATATCAAAGGCCAATATTGGGCAAATGAGTGTAGGACAAACAGACAAAAAAGGCAACCCATTATCATTGGTAAACTTTTTGAGAGAATTCTAACAAGTCCCCAATTTGAAGATGGTCTAGTCATTCCCAGTCACTGTGGAGTCCAGTGAATGGGAAAAGATATTCACCAACTGCAATCAGACAAAGGACTGATCTCCACATCAGAGAACTATCTTCAAAATATGTAAAAAATTCAAGACCTCAAAATTCAAAAAACCCAATTAAAATGGTATACAGAACTAAACAAATTAATTCTCAACAGAATAATCTCAAAGGACTTAAATACATTTAAGGAAATTTTTAATATCATTAGCCTTCAGAAAAATGCAAGCCAAAACTGCCCTGAAATAACATCGTACACCAGTTATAATTGTTAAGGTAAAAACCGCCAATGATAGCTTATGCTGGAAAGGATGTGAACTAAGGGGACCACTCATCCATTGCTGGTGGAAATGCAAACTCACACAATCACTCTGGAAATATCTATGACAGTTTTTCCAAAAATTGGGAATCAACCTTTCTCAAGACCCAAGAATACCACTTTTGGGCATATATGCAAAAGATGCTCAATTTGACAGCAAAGCCATTTGTTCAATTATGTTCATAGTAGCATTATTTGTAATAGCCACAGCCTGGAAACAATCTAGGTCCCCTTCATCCAAAGAATGGTTAAAGAAAATGTGGCACATTTACACAATGAAGTACTACTCAGCTTTAAAAACAATGACGCCTTGAAATTTGCATGCAAATGGATAGAACAAGGAAAGACATCTTGAGTGAAGATACTCAGACCCAGAAAGATAACCATGGTATGTACTCACTCATAAATTCAGATAAGGTATAAAGCAAAGAATATTGAGCCTACAGTTCATGATCCTAGAGAAGCTAAGGAATAAATTTGTGACTATTTTATTGAGCACTTTTGCAACATTGATTATGAGTGAGATTGGTCTGTAATTCACTTTCTTATTAATGACTTTTTAGGATCTGAGTATCAGAGTAATTGTAGCATTGTATCCAGAGTTTGTCAATGTTCCTTCTTGTTCTGTTCTGTGGAACAATTTGGGGAGTATTTGTATTAGTTCTTTGAAAATCTTGTAGAATTCTGCACTGAAACCATCTTGTACTGGCCTTTTTTTTTTTTTTTTTTGGTTGGGAGACTTTTGATGATGGTTTCTATTTTCTTAGCTGCTATAGGTCTATTTAATTGTCTTATGCAGTCTTGATTTAGTTTTGGTAATTCACATTTATCCAGAAAGTTGTCCATTTTCTTTAAATTATCCAAATTTGTAGAGTACCTGTTTTCAAATAATTACCTAAAAATTCTCTGGATTTCCTCTATATCCGTTGTTATGTCTTCCTTTTTGTTTCTGATTTTGTTAATTTAGATACCCTCTCTGTGCCTTTTGTTTAGTTTGGGTAAATTTTTGCTTACTTTGTTGAATTTCTCAAAGAAGAAGCTCATTGACTCATTGATTTTTGTATTGTTTTCTTTGTTTCTATTTTGTTGATTTCAGCTCTGAACTTGATTATTGCCTGTCATCTACTCCTTCATGGTCAGTTTTTTCTTTTTCTTTATTCTAGAGTCTCAGGTTTTCCATTTACTCTTTAGTTTGGGATTGTTACAACTTCTTTATGTAGTCATTTAGAGCTAGGAACATTCCACTAAACAGTGTTTTCATTGTGCCCCATAAATTTGAGGCATATTGTGTGTCATTTTCATTGAATTTTAGGATATCTTTAATGTCTTCCTTTATTTTTTTCCTTGATTCATTAGTAATTCATGTGAGCATTTCTTAATTTCCATATGTTTGTGGGTTTTCTGCACTTCGTGTTACTGTTGAATTCTAATGTTAAATCATGGTGATCTTATTGTCTACAAGGGTCTACTCTAATTTTTGTATCTTTGAGGTTTGCATTGTTTCCTAGCATATGGTAAAGTTTTGAGAAGGTTCTTTGAGGTACTGAGAAGGTATATTATTTTATGTGTGGATGGAATGTTCTGTAGATGTCAGTAAAGTTCATTTGAGTCATAACATCTGTTAGTTCCCTCATTTCTCTATTAAGTTTCAGTCTGACATACCTTTCCAGTGGTCACTGTTTTTTCTGAGGTGATGTCAGTCATTGAAGTTTAGGTATGTTTCTTGTATGGCCCCACCTTCCCTCTTTAACCTTCTGACCCAATACAGTCAACCCATTTTGTGCTTTGTTTAACTTGAGATATGGTTTCAATTTCTAGTAATTGAATATCTGCCTCTTGAAGAGGCCAATTTGGATGGCAAGATTCTATAGTAATGATAAATCCATACCTGTGTCTATCAAGCCAACAATCACAATGTCATTTATACACACTCTTAGCTTCAGTCTTTGATAATTTATAGAAGTCTGCCAGAATATACATTTCTTGTTTCCTATTGGGATTTTTGACTAATACTCTACAAACATGCCATTGTTTAGAACAATGTATGTTCTAAATATATAATGTAATGTATAAAAATTACATGTATTGTAATGTATAAAAGGCTGTGGATTATTTAATTTTCCTTGTGTAACATGTCCTCCACAGTTACTGGGAATTACTGGGCCATTTTTGGCTTGGGGTACTGCCAGAGGCCCCTTAAGGACTTTCCCCATGGTATCAGCTTGCCTTATCTGTCTGTTGTTGACCTGCATTCATTGGTCCAATGTTGGGTCACTTTTGGCTTGGGGGCCTGCCAGAGGCCTGTTAAGGACTTTCCTCATGGATTCAGCTTGCCTTATCTGTCTGTTATTGACCTGCATTCTTTGGTCCAATGTTGGCCTTTGGCAAAACTTCTACATATACCTGAACACCAAGGTCTCCTATTTTTTCTGTTCCCAGAGGAGATATTATTCTTGAAAATTTCTTTTTTTACAATCCCTCTCTAGATGTCCAATTCTACTACAATAAAAACATTCAGCAGTTTGATATCTACTCATACCTTTGGAAATTCCCTATCCTACCCAGGATTCAGCATTAAGTAGATGACCAACTCTTTATCATATCTTTAACAAATGTGAAATGTATGCCATAAGCTTCAACAGCTTGCTTAATTTCTTTTAGATCATTCATTCCTATAAGTATCCATCTTCCTTCTTTGGATCCTTTTGAACCTTTAGAGCCTAATGCTTTGTAGATTTGTAGATTACAGGGTAGGAAGCTAAAACCCTGGGTAAACCACCTCTGACAGTCATTGGTGATATTGAACCCTGTCCTTGTGCCTTCCTTCCCTGTTCATAAGCTACAATAATTTCCTTAATTATTTCAAATCTTTTTTTATTATTGTCTTTTGTAAAGCCTGAATCTCCTGTCCTGTATATATTTCTCATGATTTTCTTGAGGCACCTAGTCTCTAGTCCTCATTGTGCATATGTGATTCCAAGGTCTGAAGTTTCTCCTTTAAATATAACATTTTATTTTTGGACTTTACCTAAATAGCATGCAGATTGCCGTCCTGGAGAGACAGTTTTTCTGTTAACTTATCATGACTTTTTGACAACTTTTGATTGTTAAATTCAACAGTATGAATTCTTTCAGATAAATTCTTAGTGCACTTAGATATAGATTTCATTTTGTCTGTAATAGTATTACCTTTTTCAGGTAACTGTATCATGGTGGCCGGCTTGTTGGGGTTTCTGTCCCGCCTGGTACCCCACAGCCGGCAACTCCCAAGGAAAATCACACACAAGACTCCATAAGATTATAAACTGATTGGCCCATTAGGTCAGGCTACTTATTAACTCTTATAACTTATGTTACCCCATTATCCTTGTTTACGTTAACCACATGGCTAGGTACCTTTCTCAGCTGGGCAGGTTACATCTGGTCTCTTCTGTGGTCTGCGCAGGAGTGGCAGAAGGAACTTCCTCGTCCCTAGCCTTCTCCTATTTTCATTGCTGCACCTCTACTTCCTGTCTGGTTGACCTGCCTAAACTTCCTGCCTGGCCAATCAGCGTTTTATTAAAATACATGATTGACAGAATACAGACAATTCTCCCGCACCAGGTAACCTTTGATTTTTGATGATATTTATTCTGTCAATTAGCTGTTCGTTATTAGTCTGTAAAGATTGTCTCATTCCTAAAAGTGCCATATTCTTTCTTAATGATAGAATATGGAGAAGAAAACTTAAACCTAATACCCAATAAACTGAAGTATCACCATAGTCATGTAAGCCTTGCATAATACAATCCATAGTATTAGCAAAAAAAGTTACTAAAGTTGCATTGTTAAAGAAGTCTGCCATAAAGATTTATGTATTACCTGTTATTGCCCAGGAGATGTCATGGTTGCAGAGTTGCAACTAGAAGCAATGCAACTGGTGACAACAGGAATGATCCTGTGCTGCTTCAGTTTTCACCTTGGTACTGGTTTAATACTAAGAAATATGTGTTGCTTGACAGATTAAAGACAATTAAATCAATTACATACACAGAGCAAGAAACCCAGAACCCAGAGGCAGAAAGCAGAAATCGAAAGCTGCACATGTCACCACATGGCAAGGAATCACCCGGGGAATTCAGCAGTCATGTGTGCATGCGTTTGGGAAATTTCCAAGTTGCCACACACAGTAAACTCCACTGTGTGTGTTGGGGGGGATTCTATGAAGAACCGCTTAGGAAAAGCAAGCCTGTCTGGGTCACGGAATGACTAGGCTGTTATGCCATCCACCCGGTAGGTGTGAAGTTTAAATTCACATGGGAGTCAAGTATGGCACGAACATTTTATAAAACATCCCACACTAGTTTAGAATTGAGAATTACATGGTTATTTATATAGGGGTAAACTCACAAATTAGAATTATTTCCTTGAATGAAGAACAGAGATCGAATCCAACAATCCAGCTATCCGAAAGAGCAGCCAGAGAAAAAGAGAAAAGGCATGTAGAGGCTCTGCGTCAGCATATATGATCTAAGAGGCCACTCCCCAGTAGATGGGTAATCACAAGCTGTAAGATATCCTACAACAATGCCAACACCATTTGTTAAAGATGATTTCTTTATTCCATTGTATAGTGTTAGTTTCGTTGTCAAAAATTAGATGTTCATAGCTGTGTGGATTTGTAGAAGGAGCAGCGGGCTGTGTTCCCACCTGGATCCCGGCTAGCTTACCCCCGAAATAATTACATGGAAACAGTATTCATTTAAACACTGCCTGGCAAATTATCTGTAGCCTCTTATTGGCTAACTCTTACATATTGATTAATCCATTTCTATTAATCTGTGTTTACACGATGTCGTCACTTACTGGGAAGATTCTAACCTATGTCCATCTTGGACCAGGGCTTCATTGCATCTGCCTGCCTCTGCTTTCTTTCTCCCACAATTTTGTTCTGTCTACTTCATCTATCTAAGCTGCTGTCCTATCAAAAGCCAAGGCAGTTTCTTTATCAACCAATGAAAGTAACACATAGACAGATTATCCTTCTACATCATGGATTAATATCCAGGTCTTCAATTTGATTCCATTTGTCAACGTCTCTGTTTTTTTGCCAATACAAAGCTGTTTTCTACTTTAGCTCTCTAATAGAGCTTGATGTCTGGGATGGTAACGCCTCTGCAAGTTCCTTTATTGTATAGGATTGTTTTGGCTATCCCGAGTTTTTGCTTAACTTGATTATTGTTCTTTCAAAATCTGTGAAGAATTGTATTGGGATTTTGATGAGAATTGCATTAAATCTATAAATTATTTTGTTTAAGATTGCCATTTTTACTATGTTGATCCTTCCTATACAAGAGTATGGGAGATCGTTCCATATTCTCCTATCTTCTTCAATTTCTTTCTTCAAAAACTGAAAGTTATTGTCAAATATGTATTTCACTACCTTGGTTAGTGTTATCTCAAGATACTTGATAATATTTGTGGCTATTTTGAAAGGTGATGTTTCTCTGTTTTCCCTCTCATCTTCTTTATAATTTGTGTACAGGAAGGCTACTGATTTGTTTTTCCCTTATTTATTTATTTATAAGAATTTCCACTTCCTCCCCTCCATCCAATACCCTCCCACTCCCCCCACTCCCTTTCCTCCTCCCTCTCCAATCCCAAGAGCAGTTCTGGATATTAGAAGTAGACAAGATTGCCAGGCAAACTTGGGTTCACAGGGGGTGGGGGGATGGAAGTAAGGGGAGATGATTTGTTTTTTTGGAGTTGAACTTGTATCCTGTCACATCACTGAAGACATTTATCAGCTGTAGGAGTACTCTGGTAGAGTTTTTGGAGTCACTTATGTACACTATCATATCATCTGCAAATAAAAAAAGTTTGAATTCTTCCTTGCTAATTTGAATTCCTTTGATCTCCTTTTGTTGTCTTATTGCTTTTGCTAAAACTTCAAGAAGCATGTTGAATAGATATGGAGAGAGTGGACAGCCTTGTCTTGTTTCTGATTTTTAGTGGAATGACTATGATTTTCTCTCCTTCTAATTTGCTGTTAGCTGTTGACTTGCTGAATATTGCTTTTATTATATTTAGATCCCTAATCTCTCCAAGACCTTTATCATGGAGGAATTTTGGATTTTGTCAAATGCTTTTTAAGCATCTAATGAAATGATCATACTTCTTTTTCTTTCACTTTATTTATATGATGGATTACATTGATAGATTTTTGTATGTTGAACCAGTCCTGCATCTCTGGGATAAATCCTACATGATCATTATGAATGATTTTTTTTATGTATTCTTGGAATCAGTTTGGCAGTATTTTATTGGGAATTTTTGCATTGATATTCATGAGTAAGATTGATCTGTAATTACCTTTCTTGGTTGAGTCCTTATTCGGTTTTGGTATCAGGGTAACTGTAGCTTTATAAAAAGTGTGTGGCAATGACCCTTCTGTTTCTATTATGTGGAACATTTTGAGGAGTATAGGTAGTAGCTCTTCTTGAAAGTTTTGGTAGAATTTTGAGGTAAAATCTTCTGGCCCTAGGATTTTTTTTTGTGGTTGGGAGGTTTTTTTTTTTTGAAAGTAAATTTTATTAAATTATAAAAGTTTTCATTTCCGCCCCTCTTCCTAACACCCTTCCACTCCCCCCACTCCCTCTCCTCCTCCCTCTTCGTCCCTTAGGGCAGTCAGGTTTTCCTGCCCTGTGGGAAGTTGAAGTTCCTCCCCCCTCCCTCCAGGTCCAGGAAGGTGAGTATCCAAACAGACTGGATCCCCAAAATCCAGAATATGCAGAGGAAACAGGTCCCAGTATCATAGTCAATGGCTTTTCAGAAAGACTTCGGGCCAGCCACATTCAGAGAATCCGGCCAAATTCCGAGAATCTGGTTAGATCACGTCCTCGTTCAGTCCCAGTCCAACTGGCCTTGGTAAACTCTCATTAGATCCGTCCCCTTGTATCAGTGGGTGATAGCATCCATCGCAGTACTGATTTCGTTTTTCATGTTCTTCCTTTTTCTGCTCCTCATTTGGACCTCGGGGAGCTCAGTCCGGTGCTCCAATGTGGGTCTCCGACTTTATCGCCGTCCTTCGCCAGATGAAGGATCTATGGTAATAAGCAAAATATACATCGGTATGGTTATGGGCCACGGCCGATTCAGGCACCCTCTCCTCTGTCCAGAGAACAATCTGGGGGATCTCTCTTTGGACCTGGGATCCCATATATAATCAAGTCTCCTGTAAACCCTAAAATGACTCCCTTAGTTGAAATATATTCTTCCCTGATCCCATATTCATCCTTCCTCCCTCTCCCCCCCATCCCAGGCCACCGAGCTTTCCCCATCCCTCCCCTACTCCCTTCTCTCTAACCCTCTCCCCTTCCATCAACCCTCCCACTCCCCCATGCATCCGAGGTTACCTGGGATTCTTGTCTATTTCCTACCTCCTGGTGGATAGCTAAATAATCTTCATCAGGTTCATCTTCTTATTTAGCTTCTCTAGGATCACGAATAATAGGCTCAAAGACCTTTAATTATGGTTAGAATCCACTTATGAGTGAATACATATCGTGTTCCTCTTTTTGGGTCTGGCTTACCTCACTCAGTAAAGCGTTTTCTATTTCCATCCATTTGCATGCAAAATTCAAGATGTCATTGTTTTTTACCGCTGAGTAAAACTCTAATGTGTATATGTTCCACACCTTTTTTAACCATTCTTCTATTGAGGGGCACCTAGGCTGTTTCCAGGTTCTGGCTATTACAAATAGTGCTGCTATGAACATAGTAGAACAAATGCTTTTGTAGTATGTTAGGGAATCTTTAGGGTATATTCCCAAGAGTGGAATTGGTGGGTCCTGAGGGAGGTTGACTCCCAGTTTCCTGAGAAACCGCCGCACTGATTTCCACAGTGGCTTCACGAGTTTGCATTCCCACCAACAATGAATGAGTGTTCCCCTCACCCCACATCCTCTCCAGCATAGGCTATCATTGGTGTTTTTGACTTTAGCTATTCTGACAGGTGTAAGATGGTATCTCAAAGTGGTTTAAATTTGCATTTCCCTGATCGCTAAGGAGGTTGAGCATGACCTTAAGTGTCTTCTGGCCATTCGAAGTTCATCTGTTGTGAATTCTCTGTTCAGTTCAGTACCCCATTTTTTAATTGGGTTAATTAGATTTTTAGTTTCTAGTTTCTTGAGTTCTTTGTATATTTTGGAGATCAGACCTTTATCTGATGAGGGGCTGGTGAAGATCTTCTCCCAGTCAGAAGGCAGCCTTTTTGTCCTACTGACAGTGTCCTTTGCTTTACAGAAGCTTCTCAGTTTCAGTAGATCCCATTTATTCATTGATTCTCTTATTGTCTGTGCTGCTGGGGTCCTACTTAGGAAGAGGCCTCCTGTGCCCATATCTTGTAGACTACTTCCCACTTTCTCTTCTCTCAGGTTCAAAGTGGACAGATTAATGTTGAGGTCTTTAATCCATTTGGACTTGATTTTTGTGCATGGTGATAGATATGGATCTACTTTCATTTTTTTACAGGTTGACATCCAGTTATGCCAGCACCATTTGTTAAAGATGCTTTCCTTCTTCCATTGTATACCTTTAGCTCCCTTGTCGAAAATTAGGTGTTCATAAGTTTGTGGGTTAATATCTGGGTCTTCTATTCTATTCCATAGGTCGACTTCTCTGTTCTTATGCCAATACCAAGCTGTTTTCAATACTGTAGCTCTATAATAGAGTTTGAAGTCAGGGAGGGTAATGCCTCCAGAAGTTCTTTTATTGTATAAGATTGTTTTGGCTATCCTGGGTTTTTTATTTTGTCATATAAACTTGATTATTGTTCTCTCAAGGTCTGTGAAGAAGTTTGATGGGATTTTGATGGGGATTGCATTGAATCTATAGATTGCTTTTGGTAGAATTGCCATTTTTACTATGTTGATTCTCCCAATCCAAGAGCAGGGGAGGTCTTTCCATTTTCTGGTATCCTCCTCAATTTCTTTCTTCAAAGACTTAAAGTTTTTGTCAAATAGGTCTTTCACTTCCTTGGTTAGAGTAACCCCAAGATATTTTATGCTATTTGTGGCTATCATGAAAGGTGATGTTTCTCTGATTTCCCTCTCTGCTTCTTTATCCTTTGTGTATAGGAGGGCCACAGATTTTTTGGAGTTGATCTTGTATCCTGCCACATTACCAAAGGTGTTTATCAGCTGTAGAAGTTCTTTGGTAGAGTTTTTAGGGTCACTTATGTAAACTATCATATCGTCAGCAAATAACGAAAGTTTAACTTCATCCTTTCCAGTACGAATCCCCTTGATCTCCTTATGTTGTCTTATTGCTATTGCTAGAACTTCAAGCACTATATTGAAGAGGTATGGAGAGAGTGGACAGCCTTGTCGCATTCCTTTCATTTTAGATTTTTTATTGCTTTATAAATAATACCATTCAAAATTCTCACCTCCTCACTCCTCCCATTTCCCTCATGTTCCCTACCTCTCCCTTCCCCCATCCCATCTAGTCCTAAGAGAGGACAGTTGGACAAGTGCCTGGCTGTTAATGGTTGGGTACTGGGGAATCTTCAATGCAATGTAATGGAATAAGAAGAAGGAATACAAGATACTAGATGGTCATGGGTTGCTATTTAGGGATTCTGGCTGGTGATAATAACAGAGGGGATGGAAAGGTAGTACCGGGGCCTTGACAATATATCATACAGTTATAGTGGCCCAGTCAGAGGAGGGGGAAACCATCTATTATTGAATGTTTCATGTATTTATAAAGCTAATATAATTAACATACACAGAGTAGTTAATGGATTCCAAGACAGTATGATATCAGGATGCTTAATACAAGAGACTTCTCACCTTTGAATTCAGAGACAAACTTTAATTGAGACACTAGGAAAAAACCTTGAGTATGGAAAACAGGGAGTCCAGGTGAGTCTGCTTCCATTAAAATGTCAATATCTATCCAAAAGGAAACCAAGTTCAGTGTCTGATGAATTATGGGAAACTCATCAAGGAAGCAGTGCCATTGTAAATACATCATCCCAAAGTTGATTAAATAATTATAAGAATAAAATATTTATAGGGACATCATCAGAGTAATAAATGTGTTTCTGTCTCACCTATATTGTTCTCATGGATGTTTACTCTCCAAGAAACCAATCTATATGCGTGTATTAATTGTGGATATTATTATATGTATACAATACCTAAATGCAAATATTACTTTAAATCTGACTCATGTAACTTCTGTCCACACTTTCACTCATAGTCATCTCACACAGGTAAAGGACCATGGGGACGTGTGTGCTAGAAGCACAACTCATTGGTGTTTTTCTGAGACATCACACCTCAGGCTTCAGATATAAAAATGCATCAGTACCTACAGTGAAATCAGAAAATGAACACAGAAAAAGAACTGTCTATTATAAATGAAACTGACATTTCCTTTGGCAGCTAACCCAGAGGTGGGATTGAGTTACTCACACCTGTATGTGTGATTCTTTGAGGGACAACCAGACTGCTTTACAGTGTGCTAGCAGAACCATTCCCCCATTACACAGCACAGGATTTCCTCTCCCTCCAGCCCCACAATACTTGTTTCCATGTCTTCTTTAAGGGAATGGCACACATGCCCCTGGTTTCCAGGGTTGTAAGACAATTTAACCTATTGGTTTTAATTTTGGCTTATTTCAATCTCTTCTGCTCATGTGGCTATGCCATAATGAAGAAGCCCAATTTGAAGATTGAGGGCAGATAGATATCTTTACCTCAAGGCACCAGCTCTCAACTTTGAGTCCCCGAACTATGTGGTTTTCTTTGATCTCAAATCTCAGAGAAATCATGGAAATGTGTCATTCTTGAGAAGAAGTAATAGACTGATCACATTTTTTGAGACAAACAAGTCTTAACCTTTAATAGGGAACAGTGAATATGATATTGATTAATCAAAATAATGAATGTGATTTTGAAATATTAGTTTTTGAAAAAAAACTTCATATACACAACATGAAACTCTTCCTTTAGCCCTCTTCCCAGGACTGTATAAGCAGATTTAAAAAAATGTACTTTATTTGTAATTATGTTTGCATGATTCTGTGTGGGTAGTTTAGTGTTCATGGAGACAAATAGAGAATACTTGGTTCTCTGTACATATAGGTGGATATGAGGAGCTCACTGTGGGTGCAGGAACTGAACCTGATCCTTGCAATAACAGCATGATACCTGAATGACTGAGCTGCTTCTTAAGCACCTGGATGCAGAGTCCTAACATTCCCACTCATATTTGCTGCAGTCATATATACAATGGCCTAAATACATAACCAAAATTGATAAATATTGAGGAAATTTTATAAATGACAGTCAATCTCAAAGAAATTAAAAGACCCTCTGACCAAGTGGAACCTAACATCTGCTCTCAGGTAAAGTTAAATTGAGGGTTGTGTGACCTTGTCTTAGACAGTATAGTGTGAGAAGCCTATCATTTACATAGAAAGGATTATCTCAAATAATTTGTTTTATGGATGTTGACTCCAGTCCATAACAACAAAATTTGTTTTGTAAAAGTAGAGATAATAAATTTCATTAAGTATTCCCTCAAAGAATAACTGTGTGGTTACTCAATATTGGATATGAGTTTGAAATAATCATGCAGGCAGAATAAACACTGATAATTTCAACTTCATTGAAGAAGAGTAAGGATTTGTTTGTCTTACTATAAATTCAGTCAGGGAAAGAATGAACCTATTACCAAAATCTTCATGGTTGTCCTATCACCTCCAGTGTTCCACTGAGGTTTCTTGTTAAATATCAACTCAAATTCATGTTTTTATTTTATACTATTACATTATGGATCTATTTAATTACCATATTTAAACTTTCTAAACTGTAAAAAATTGCATATTGAAGAATTGTTTATCACACCTTTAGTTTCATAAGTATAATGTGAACTTATGATTTACTAGATTTTTTTTGTTTTTTAAAATTTAATTTGAATACTTTAGAAGTCTCAAAATTGTATAGTTTGCCTGATATGTAAATACTGAATGAGTTTATAAAACATTCAAGCAACTGAATAGTAAGAATGCTCAAAGTCTAGTTTTAAGGTGGAAGGTTCAAAACAGATTTAAAGCTATCAGGCATTGTTAATTTCATTTTTTCCTTTTTCTATGTCTGAATCAGGAGCAGGCACTTCATCTGGGACCACTATTCTGACTAAGTGAGAACTTGTAGGGTTCATCACATATGTATATATAATCATTTCCAGGAAAATCAATACATGTTTTGTAAAATAGTTATGTACATTTATTTAATAGACACTTTTCATAAGGTGATATTTGTTCATCTGACAGGATTAGGGAAAGAACATCATTGAAATCCCTAGTCACATGCCTTTTTGTCACACTCTATCAAAGGCTCATGCTATTAGAACCTTCTATCCTGTGTTTTTGAGTGAGGTAGTGTGTGCCAGGTTTCTGCACTCCTGTCATCTGTGTCTCCCTTTACTTTATTTCCTAGAAATTGTGAGAGGATATGCACTAGAGGAGAAACTCCAAGGGCATCTCCATGTGTTATTGGAACTTCTGTCTTACTTTAGAGGTGGATTGTTGTCTGTAATTATTTGATCCATCATTTTCATACTTCAGTATGGAGTACGGAAGGTCCTTTTATAGATGATGTTAAAATTTCAGTAGCACACTTTGCAGATTCTTGGTCAAAACTGAAATGATTGGAAATCATAGCCTCTTGATGTTAGTTCTATGCTATGCAATAACCTTGCTTAAAAGATTTACCCTGCTCAGTTCAGTACCCCCATTTTTTAAATTGGGTTAATTAGAATTTTAATGTCTAGTTTCTTGAGATCTTTATATATTTTGGAGATCAGACCTTTGTCTGATGTGGGGTAGGTAAAGATTTTCTCCCATTCAGTAGGATACCTTTTTGTCTTAATGACAGTGTCCTTTGCTTTACAGAGGCTTCTCAGTTTCAGGAGGTACCATTTATACAATGTTGCTCTTATTGTCTGTGCTACTGGGTTATATGTAGGAAATGGTCTCCTGTGCCCATGTGTTGCAGTTTACTTCCTACTTACTCTTCTATTAGGTTTAGTGTGGTCGGATTTATATTGAGGTGCTTAATTTATCTGGGCTTGAGTTTTGTGCATGGTGATGAACAGAACACAGTATTCTTAACAGAAGAAGTTCAAATGACCAAAAGACACTTAAGGTCATGTTCAATCTACATCAGGGAAACAAAAATCAAAACAACTTTGAGATATCATCTCTTACCTGTCAGAATGGTTAAAATCAAAAACACCAATGATTGCCTATCCTGGAGAGTTTTTGGAGTAAGAGGAACACTCTTCCATTGTTGGTGGGAATGCAAACTAGTGCAACCACTTTGGAAATCAGTGTGGTGGTTTCTCAGAAAACTTGAAGTCAACCTACCTCAGAATCCAGAAATTATACTTTTGGGAATATACCCAAGAGATGCTCAATCATACTACAAAAGCAATTGTTCAACTATGTACATAGCAGCACTGTTTGTAATAGCCAGAACCTGGAAACAACCTAGTTGCCCATCAATAGAAAAATAGATAAAGAAGTTGTAGCACATATATACTTTAGAGTTCTACTCAGCAGTGAAAAACAATTACATCTTGCATTTTTCATGCAAATGGATGGGAAAAACACTTTACTGGGTGAGATAACCCAGACACAAAAAGAATATGGCATGTACACACTGATAATTGGATCCTACCCATAAAAAAGGACATTGAGCTTATAATTTGTGTTCCTAAAGAAGCTAAATAAGAAGGTGTACCCAAAGAAAAACATATATTTGTCCTCCTGGATAGTGGAAGTAGACAAGATTGCTGGACAAAAATTGGGAGCACGGGGTGGGGGTGCATTTGGGTGAAGAGGAGGTGGGGCGAGATAAGGGAGAAGGTGAAGATTAGGGATAGCTTGGGGGAGTGGGATAGTTGAGATGTTGGACAATCCCCCACAGAGCAGCCTCAAGCCCAGTGGGTCAAGAGCTGCTCGTCCTGGGTACTGGGAGAGTGACTTGCGGAGGAAGGGCGGGCTGGTCCCGCCATGCGGCAAGAAGGTGTGAGCAGGCGATGGGTAGAAGGCACATGGGCAGATACATACTACAGAATAAATTGGATATTTATTACTTAGAGGGGAGAGAAAGAGAGAGAAGAAGAGGAGAGAGACAGAGAAGGACTGAGAGAGACACATGCGCCTGTGCGCGAAGAGGGGACAGTCAGAATGTTTGATCCAAGATGACAGGGAAAGGTCAGGGGTCACCGGGAGTGAGCGTGGCTTGCCCCTTAAAGGGCCAAAAAATAACATTTCTGGATCCTTTTTATAATAAAAGCAGGAGATTAGACACCACAGTTTGATGGAGTTGGGAGTGGATATCTTAATTCAAGGCGCCAATATTATAATTAAGGTTTGGCAAGAGACTTGGCTCTAGAGGGATTCCCAGATGTCCAAGAGGATTTCCCCAGCTAGATCCTCAGGCAGCAGAGGAGAGGGTGCCTGAACTGGCCTTCGCCCATAGACACACTCATGAATATCTTTCATATCACCATAGAATCTTCATCTGGCAATGGATGGAGATAGAAACAGAGACCTACATTGGAACACTGAACTGAGTTCTCAAGGCCCAGTTGAAGAGCAGAAGGAGGGAGAATATGACCAAGAACCACGAGAGGTGCATCCACCCACGGAGACGGTATGACTGATCTAATGCGAGCTCACCAAGGCCTGCTGGACTGGGACTGATGGAGCTTGTGATCAAATCAGATTATCTGAATGTGGCCGACAATGAGGGCTGACTGAGAAGCCAATGATAATGACACCAGGTTTTGATTCTACTGCATGTATTGGCTTTTTGAGACCCTAGTCTGTTTGCTTCACACCTTTCTAGACCAGGATGGATGGGGGAGGGCCTTGGACTTCCCACAGGGCAAGGTATTCTGACTTCTTTTATGACTGGAGAGGTAGTGGAGGGGGAGTGGGGAGAGTGCAAGGGAAATGAGATCAAACAGGAAGATGGGAATATTTGGAAATTTTTAATAAATTTCAAAAAGGAAAAAAAGGAAAAAGAGAGAGAAAAAAAGAGAGAAAAAAAATCCACAGCCTTCTGTAAAAGACAATACTGTTTCAGATTATGGCATAAATATGAAGGATAAGTAAAACAAAATTTAATAGGAAATAGTAAACATATATTTTGGCAGTCTTCTATAAATGATCAAAGACCAAACCTAAGAGTGCTTATAAATGGCATTGTCACTGTTTATTTGATAGACACAGGTGCAGATGTGAGTTTTATTACTCCAGAATCTTGGCATCTAAATTGGCCTCTTCAAGAGGCAGATGTTCAATTACTAGGAATTGAAAACATATCTCAAATTAAACAAAGGACATGATGGGTTGACTGAATTGGGCCAAAAGGTCAAAGAGTGAAGCTATGCCTAATATTGTAGTAAATGTATGGGGTCGTGACCTGCTGCAGTCATGGAATACCAAGATTAGCATTCCTGTAGTCCCAGGATCTCATAATTCTGGTAAGGATATTATAAGGTACTATACACAAAGGTCAACAGCCATTCAGCCTGTACAAGAACATAAAGCAACTAGCAAAACTTTAGAGGTACCAACAGCCCTACCTTTAAAGTGGTTAATTATGGGACAAAGCCAGTTCAGAATCCTCTCCCCTGTTGTTCAAGGACCTAGCTGGGGACATCCGTGTGGACACCAGAGATCCCCTCTAGAGCCAAGTATCTTGTCAACCCCTTGAATATCATCACAGAACCTTTATCCCGGATGGATGGAGATAGAGACAGAGACCCACATTGGAGCACTGGACTGAGCTCCCAAGCTCCAGACGAAGAACAGAAGGATGGAGAAAATGACCAAGGAAGTCCAGACTGTGAGGAGTTGCTCTACCCAGTGAGACAATGTGCCTGATCTAATAGGAGCTTGGCAAAGCCAACTGAACTAGGAATGAACAAGCATGTGATCAAACTGGACTCTCTGAATGTGGCTGACATTGGGGGCTGACAGAAAAGCCATTGATAATGGCATGGGGGCTTGTTTCTACTGTATGTATTGCCTTTTTGGGACCCTAGTCTATCTGGATGCACACGTTCCTAGGCCTGGATGGAGGGGGGAGGGCCTTGGACTTCCCACAGGGCAGGATACCCTGCCCTCTCTTAAAACTGGATGAGGAGGGAGTAGGATGAGTGTGGGAGTGGGAAGGGAATGGGAGGAATGGAGGAAGTGGAAAAATAAAAATATAAAAAAATAAAATGATTTAAAAAAAGAAAATTAGATAATTTTCATGAACCCTTGAGTCAAACCCATCTTGATCCTTTTTCTTCAACAGCTCTGACAGTGGCATTCTTGTCTTGAACACATCCTACATTTTTATGAAACCTGAGCTCCTCAAAGGACTAGTCAGATCTAGTTCTAGGGACAAGATAACCTATGAATTCTGTGCCTTGAGAACAACTCCCTTATTTATCTTCTAGGAGAAATACAGACTCTAACACAGTCAGAATATAAATATTTCTTCTTTATTTAAGTAAAATAAAGAGTAGTTCACAAATGTAGACAGGAAAGAAATGAACCCATTACCAAAACATTGTTGGTGGTGTTAACTCACAGAGTGCTCCACTGAGGATTCTTGTTAAATGTCAACTCAAATTCATGTTTCTATTTTACAGTATTAGATTGAGAATATCCTGCAAAATATTCAAAATTCCCCAGATTTATATGAAGTTTAAGTCAACAAGTGTCACAATTTCAGACTCCTTTTGAAATCATAATTGACACACACAGACACACACATATACACACACAAACCACATCACAAAATATATTAAATTGCATGTCATTCTTTATCATAATCAGAAGCAATTGGAAAACATAAAAGGTATTTAGAAAAAAATTGATATAATGCATGTACACAAAGAAGGTTGAATGTAGTATGACAAATGAGAGGGGCCTCAGAATATGCTTGACTGGAGAAGGAAACCATAGGTTCTGATATTAAAAATCAAGGTCATGAAACATATTTCTTAACTTAGCCCCTGAAGTGAAGCTTACTTTTGGTTTTCAGGAGTCCCTGTTGGTTCTTAGTGCCCTCTGCTGGTCCCAGATATCTCTATAAGGAGGTTTTTTGTGTAGGCTCAAATTGGAGTTTCCTCACAGTGTCTCTGGCACAGTAATATATGGCTGTGTCTTCAGTGTGCAGACTGTTCAATTTTAAGAAGACTTCGCTCTTGGAGGTGTCCCTGCTGATGGTGATTCGAGATTGGAGAGCTGAACTGTACTTTGTGCCTCCATAATTCCATATTGCTCCTATCCACTCCAGACCCTTTCCTGGAGGCTGGCGAACCCAGTACATATGATAGCTGGTTAGTGAGAATCCAGAGACAGTGCAGGTGAGAGACAGGGTCTGTGAGGGCTGCACCAGGCCAGGTCCTGTCTCCTTCAGCTGTACCTGGGAAAACACACCTGAAAAGAAGCAACATCATGAACAGTCATATATTAAATAGATGACATGCCTGAGTTCCTCTACTGAAACCCTGAAACACTTACAACTTGGAAATGCCACCAGGCAGAGGAGCAGCACCAGGACAGCCATGCTTTGTTGGAAGCTCTAGTGAGAAGGAGATGGGGCCTCTCAGCTCGTCCTGGGCTTTTATAGTGAGCCTGAGGGCTGCTTTGCATTGGCACAAACTCCTGAGAGGATAAAAGAAAGCACAGGACTTGGTTTCCACTTCCCTCAGGTGAATGATATTTGTCTTACGTTTCTTAGAGGATTTGAATAAGTGAATATGGAAACTCAGAAACATTTTCTTCTTATTATTTGTATTTCCAAACTCTGACACATGGGAATTAGTATGAATCACACTGTGTAGACCTGGCAAGCAAAACATAGGAGTGTTTATGCTAAGTGAGTCCACATTTACACAGTGCAGGCAGAACAGTGTACCATGACCTCAGTGCATTTGTATAGCTCTGTAAATTGCAGCACTGAACTTAGTACGGAATTGGGCCTCTTAGTTATCAGTAACCCTACTTTAAGAAACAACTTAAAGTTTATTCACTTGGTGTCAGTGAAATAATTCTTATTCTCATCACTTGTATAGAAAATAACTTGTAAAGAAGATGCTTGCTAATATTGTTACATGTGATTTCAAGTATTTATCTGAGAGGATACCCAAAGACTTATTTGGTTCCTACCTCATGTGGCTCAACCTAGTCTCTATCTCAAATTATTTGTAAAGGTTAAGATTTCATGATAAATTCACCAATTACATATAATTATATTCTACTTGATTGGTAAATTTGTATCCATAAGTCTTTCATCAGTTATTTGCTTACTAATGTCTGGTGAACACATGGAGAGTCACTTAATGGGTCATGTTATAATGGCAGTACCAGATTGTACATTTGTGGTGTGGTTAGAGTTCCACAAACATAATACAAATTACAGTCATCAGGGAATAAGGGATTTCATTTGGAAAAATTTCCTCCATCAGGTTGTTCTAAAAGAGTGATTGTGGAGTCATTTTCTTGAGTAATGATTGATGGGGAGGGTCTAGACAGATGGATGGAGTGGTGCCATCCATGGCAAGTTGTTCCTGGTTTATATAAGCAAGCATGCTGAACAACCAGGGAGTGCAGGCCAATAAACATGGTTCTTTATGGTTTTCAATTAAGTTCCCACCTTGAGGTTCCTGCTCTGATTTCATGTGCTGATATACCTACATGATGGACATGATTTATGATGACATAAATCTTTTCCTTCCCATGTTGCTTAGTTATGCATTTGAGAGATTGACCTAATGACATTAACTTTCATATAGGTAATGATTGGTTTAAAATTCCATATTGACAATGGATTTTCTCTTTAAAAATCATTTGTTCTTAGGGTATTCTTTGTTACCTAACATTTCTGGAATTATGGATTGTATTGATTATCCTTTGCTTTACATATAGTATCAATGTATAAGTGAATGAATACCATATTTGTGTCAGTCTTGGTTACTTTATTCAGTATGATTTTTTTAGTTTCATGTATTTGCCCACAAATTTCATGTTGTCATTTTTTTCCATTTAGTAATCCTCTATTGCATAAATGTACCACATTTTCTTTATTTATTCCTTGTTTGAGGGGCATCTATGTAGTTTTCAGGTTTTAGCTATTTTGAACAATGTTGACATGAATATTGCTGAAGAAACGTCCTTGTGGTATGATTGAGAATCCTTTGGATATCTTTCTAAGAGTGGTATAGCTGGATCTTTAGGCTGATTGATCTAACTTTTCTGAGAAATCACCACACTAATTTCCAAAGTGACTGGTTAAGTTTGCACTTCCACCAGCAATGGAGATGTGATTTCTTATTCCATATCCTTTACAACATAAGCTATCATTACTATTTTTGAAATTAGCCATTCTGACAGGTATACGATGGTATCTCACAGTGATTTCATTTGCATTTTCCTGATGACTAAGGATGCTGAACAATTTCTTAAATGTTTTTGATTATTTGAGATTCTTCTGTTGAAAGTACTCTTTTTAAATGGGTAGTCCATTTTTAAATAGTATTATTTAGTTTTTGATTTCTAGTTTCTTGACTTCATTATATATGCTGTAGATCAACACTGTCAGATTTGGGGTTGTCAAAGACCATTTTCCATTCTGTAGGCTGTTTTTTTTTCTTATTTACCATGTCACTTTCCTTATGGAAGCTTGACCATTTCAGGAGATCCCATTTATTGATTGTTGTTCTCAGTTTCTGAGCTACAGGATGCATGGATTGTCCTGGAAAATGGAATTGGGTGAGATATCAGAGGTAAATGGGAGATGAGAACAGTGGTAGCAGGAAAGTGATGGAGGTGAAGATATTAGTGAAAAGGATGGTTGAATTGGGGGATGGTCTGAGTATAATAACTATAAATGTGACATCTTGATTGAGGGAACTGCTAAGGAGATAGGGAGGAACCTGGTGCTAGGAATTTCCCAAAAATACATGAAACACCCTAGCTACGACTCTCAGCAACAGTGGAGAGAATGCCCAACTCGTCCTTCTGTAATCTGATTGATGAATACCACATCTGTCATCATACAGCCTTCATCTAGTTAGTGACTAAAATAGATGCATGTTTATAGAAGCTGCTAGTTCATTTTCTAACTGTCCAGATTCAAAATAATCACTCAGAAACTATATTATTTTCAATACTGTTTGGCCTACACCTTAAGTATATTTCTAGATAGCTCTTACATATTAAATTAACCCATTTCTATGATTATATATTTTACCATGAGACTTGTGGCCTTTTGGAAAATTGTTGGTGGGCTACTGTGGGCTGATACATGGCTTCTTGTTGACTGTGCCTTCTTTCTTCCAGCATTCAGTTGTTGCAAAAAGGCAGCTTGTTTGTTCCCATCTGCCTAGCTAGTTTGTACCCAAAATAATCACACAGAAGAAGCTGTATTAATTAAATCACTGCTTGGCCCATTAGCTCTAACTTCTTATTGGCTAACTCTTACATATTAATTTAACCCATTTCTAGTAATCTGGGCATCACCATGAGGTGGTGGCCTACCAGCAAAGTTATTACACTTGCTTGTTCACCATGTGAAGGAAAAATTGCTTAAGATTTTGGGTAATTTTATCACCATACAAGTATGTAAAATGGAATCTGTCCAAAATGATATTCAACTCTATCTTTTTATGGGGTCTTCTTGGCGTGGAAGGAAACCATAAGTATTTCAGTCTCCAAGCTGTGAGAAAATGACATTAATTTATGAAACTGTGGTTTCTCTATCACCTATGCAAATATAAAGAGAATGAATCATAGGTATTTCAAAGTTCTTTAACTTACTTGGTGAACTTAATACCCAACAAGTCAGCAACTTATGATTCTTATTGAAATATCTGTATATATTAGTGGATGTATAATTATATGTGTATTTATAAAATGTATAAGACTCTGCATCATTCAGTGTGATAACAAGAAGCAACAGATTAACTTACATGAAATGTGTGAAAAACAGTTTGATCTAATGTGTACACACATAGACAATTGAATAGAATATGGCAGTGGAGAGGGGCCTCGAGAGGATATACTTGGCTGGAAGTGGAAAACACAGTTTCTGACATTTAAAATCATGTTCATTATTATAGTTCAGTACTTCCTAACTTCTGAAGTGACCCTTTTTGGAGGTCATTAGGAGTCCCTACCGGTCCTCAGTGCTGCTTTCTGGTCTGAGTGTCTCTGCAGGATGTTATGAGCAGACATATACTGGAGTTCCTTCACTGTGTCTCTGACAAAACACATGACTGTGTTATCACTATGCATTATACCTGGTGCTGCTCCTCAGCCTGGTGACATTTTTACACTGTGGTTGTTTCCCAGAGAGAGCTCACAGTACACAAGAACACCCCAGCCACGGTAATGACATCATCACATGTGAGAGAATTTCAAGACAATCTGTGAATGCCTATACTAGTTTTCAAGTTTAATCACATTTTCACTAAAAAAAAAACAAACAAAAAAAAAACATTTCCTGGTTTCCAACACTTATCTGTACTCTCATAGTGACACCATCCACAGGATTCCAATGTTCCAGTGATAGAGGAATTATCAGTTTTTCCAGGTTTCTTTAGGATCCAAATGTGAGTATACATGAGCTTTAAGTTAAGAATCTCATCTTGATTTTTATACAGGGAGTTCACATCATGATTGTTGGGGAGGTAGTTTAAATAAGCCATAGGAAGTATTCTGGGGGAAAGAAAATGGTTGAGCATGTTAAATGAAAATTTCTTAGGCCCATTAATTGCAGTGGAACTATATGTATAAAAGCAAAACAAATGAATATTTAAGAAAAAAAAGACATGTTACCTATTGAGTGGATTAGGAGCTGCCTGTCACCTACTGAACCTCAGTGAGGTGTCACTGTTGTCATTGTTGTCACAGACTCAAATATGGAGCCTCACACACATTTTACTACCAGTTCCACACCTGTGTCTGATGTGCACATTTTTTTGTGAGGATGAAGGTGAGAGTAAAGGGCACTAGGCTTCTTGGGTCTCTGACCCTGCCTGATTTCCTTATTGGCTCTAACACTAATCGCAGTTCTCTCACCATGGTGAATCCAGAGACTTCGCAGAGTCAAGGGCTCCACAATTTCCAGTCACTTTTGATTATTGAGAAATTGACCTTTCTTCCATATTTGATGTTTTGCATTTTGTCAGATCAGAGTATATCAGATATTATAGAAAGTTACATTTAAAAAGGCTGTGGGGTAGCTCCATGATTCCAATACTCAGCATACAAGAATCCCTGAGTGAGTACTATATTCCCAGTTCTTCATAACTGCAAGAAGCTAGGTGAGGCAGTGAACAAGTAGTCCTACCTCTGGGATGTCGAGACAGTGTTATCAGTGTGGAACACTGGCCACCCAGTCAAGACAGTTGGTGATATCCAGACCCAGTGATAGATGTTTATGTCTAAAAATAAGGTGTAGGTTGATAGAAGCATCTCATGCCAACATGGACAGAAAAACACATTAACACATATGTATAAACACATAAAGATTGGGAGGAACTGAGATAGAGGGACAGAGAAAGAGGAAGGAAGAGAGAGAAATATTATAATAAAAAATTCACAACACATAGCATAGGAAAACAAATTTGAATAAACATTTGGACACTTTAAGGATTACTACACACTTCATCTGTAAAAAGTATCACTGAATGTGGTATGAAGAAGCATCCCAGAAATAGTCCAACCCTTTACGCCTCTCTGAACAGGCTATTCAATTTCCTAGATATCTGTGTGTTCTCATTGCCCCATGGAGGTCCTGACAACCTCCCGGACAATGTGTCTGAGCTCACAGCACTATATTAATGTGCCTCTGGTAGAGTAATACATGTCTGTATCCTCATACTTCAGATTGTTTACTTACAGGTACTGACTGTTTTTGGCATTATTTCTGGAGATGGAGAATTGATTCTTCATGGCATCAGAGCATTTAATGTAGGAACTACCACTACTAATATATGCAACCCGCTCCAGCCCTTCTCTGGAATCCAGTGCAAGCTATAATTACTGTAGGTGAATCTAGAAACTGCACAGGTGAGTTTAAGGGACTTTCCAGCCTGCATCAAGACTCCTTCTAACCAGCACCTCACACTTGACATCTGCAAAAAAATACTGATAAGAAAACCGTCATATTAAATAAATATTTTCTTTCTCATATCCACATAACACACAGCATCTCCTTTCCATTAATTACCTTTTAATGGCAATGAAAACCAAGCTATGTCTTAAGACTATGGTCACTGGCCTGTTTTCAGTAATAATCACCGAATGGGAGGACTTGTGAATCCAGGAAGATGTTTGCCCAAGAGTGCAACACCTCTCACTCAGGTGATGTCTAATCTATTCATTATCCTTTGGATTCACATCTCAGACAAGTGATAAAAATAATTTTTTCTTAATAAGGTAAATGAAACCAGTCTCTTGGATCTCACTAACAATATTCTAACCTTTAACAGAAGGTAATAATTCAAATAAGATACTTATTAATTAAAATAATGAACATGTTTTTGAAATATCACTATTTGAATCAAGGTCTTGATTCAATATAGTTCTGATTGTGAGTAGAAGAGTGTTCTTAGAATTCAAGAAAGGATACTGGGTCCTCAAGGTTTGCAGGTGGTTATGAGCTGCCGATTGTGTTTGTCAGAAGCTGGAGCTGATCCTCTACAAGAACAGTATGTTCTCTGAACCATGGAGGTGTTTCTCCAGTACTTGGATGAGCAATCAAAGCCTTTCCTGTTATTTTTTTCTAGTTCAGTTCACAATGGTCTAAATATCACATTGAGCTGAATGAACCTGAGAGACATGGAGTGAAAGTCAGACACCAAGAGGACAAAAGGACTTCTTATCAATGGAACTTGAGAAAACTGACTTCAGGTTAAGTAACACTGAGGGAAGGTTGATGCTGGATTACACACTGTAGATTGAGGTGTCTAAACATTTATATTTGGAGGATTATTCTAACAATGAACTGTATGTGTATTGACCACAGTTAATATGATATTATGTTCTTAATATGTGGAGTGAGATGATCTTCTGAGATATAGCCCCCAACCAATAACTCAACAGTGGATACATATGTGAGAAAATAACGTTGGACAGGGTAAATAAAGTTTCAAGCACCATACAGTAGTATATGACCACTACTAAAAGTATAGGCAGAAGAGAAATAAATGCATTATGAACATCTCTCTGATGTTCATAATTATCATACTCTAGTGAGGTTTCTTCATAAATATCAACTGTACAAAATTTTAATTTACATTATTAAATTATAGCATCATTTTCTTATATAAAATTTTTAAGATGTAAACCATAATTTATTATATTTCTAATTATACTGCTATTAGATTCATAAATATAATGTTAATCAATCAACTTTTCAATTTCTGGATTCCTTCTAATCAATTGAAATACTTCAGAGATATCAATAATTTTATATTTTACCTAGCAAAAAAACTTACAAAGTCTATGACTCAAACAAGTTTATGGTAAGAATAGTTATAAAATGATTTAAAGTGGAAAAAATATAATGTATTTGGGGCTACCAGGCACTGATGAAATATATTTTCATGTCTGCTCTGACTGAACCATGATCAGCCACTTACTCTGAAACCATTTTCTGGACCAATAGGGAACAGGTCAGATTCTTCAGTTATTTATATAAGTCCTATTTACAGAAAAATCTGTACATAATTTATAAAATAGTCTATTTTATAATTGATAGCAAATTGATGGTCAGACAGAATTAAGGAAAGAACAGCATACTTCTATTTTGTTTATTAATTTATTGACACTGATATGGATATGTGAGCAGTAATTTGAGATATAGTGTTAGCATATTAATATCATGTCATGGATATTTTTATCATAGTGTAAATGCTTAGAATTAGAACCTCTAGTTATTGGCTTTGGTATATTTTAGGTCAAACCAAATTGTTTAAAACTTTCTACCTGCTCATACATATTCCACAACAGTTATGAATTCTGATCCTCAGCCTGACCCTGGGTAACATGAAACTGAGTAAGCTGCGTTCTGCTTTATGTGTAATTATTCAAGTCACTGTTATAAGTTCTAATATCAAGATTCTAAGACTCTAGACACTTCTGTATCTATCCAAACCTTCAACACTCACTGCTGGTGTCACTGCCGCTGTCTATGATAAAAACTGATGACAGAGGGGACAAGGACTGGAGCTGACATCTGGGGAAACATGCACACTGGAGGCTGAGAATTTTGTGATGTTAGGGTTCAGGACACATCTTAAGAGGAACAAGTTCTTTATATTTTGATGTGAAATGTAAATTTTACCGGAGGGAAATATATAAAAATGTGAATTGTCAGAAACATAAATGAAGTGAACACTTCTAAGTCCTGGTAATTTAGAATAAGAAAGCAATGTATATTAAATTTTCAAGGTGTCTTGGGAAAGGAACATTAATTCAGGCTGCAAATAGTTTTTCCATCATGTCTACAAAATAATTTCAAAAATTACAGATTACTGTAAATTCCTCAACATACTTAATGAATTTACACTTAACAAGCGTCCTAACTTACAGTCTCTTTTTGAAATACACACACACACACACACACATACACACACACACACACACACACACACACACTATATTAAATGTAATTAAGTGGAAATGTATCTGTAAATACATGGCACATATAAAATTATATGTCAATCTGTCTGAAAAGAAGAAGCAAATTTATAGCTCCAATGATTTTATTTAAGGGTATAATCCATTGGTTCTAGTTTTGGAAAAAAATAGGAAGCTTGATAGGCTTCAACAGTTGAGAGAGATCTCAACTGGACTTTTTTGACTGAAAAAAAAACATATTTTAAAATTAAAGCAAGTGTTCATGCAGCATAGTCTATAAGTTCCTTATTTCTGAAGTGTCACATAATGGTCTTGGAACTCATTTTGGTCTTTTGCATGCCCCCCTGTTTCCAAATTTCTCTGAAGAGGGGCTCTCTGCAGGCTCACACTAGAGTTCCCTTACTGTGTGTCGGTCACAGTAATACATGCCTGTGTCCTCAGTTTGCAGACTGTCACATTTTAAGAAAATGTGACTCTTTGAGGTGTCCCTACTGATGGAGACTCAGGATTGGAGAACTGAATTATATTTGCACAGATACATAGATGCACAGGTAGATGTAAGAGGTGACTTTGACAGTGGCCATCATTTTTGAGTAGATGGCACTGTAGGATGCTCTCCCTTCTGAGACCATGACGTAGAAATGTTATCTCCTGAGCTCTCTAGCTAGAGAGTTGCCAGTTCAACTTCTGACTTCTGAGTCTTTATTTGTAAATAGATCTGATTGACTCAGACATGGGCTGGCTAGTAACCATGGAGTCACAGTTACATCTGAAACAGCAGCAGCTACAGATGCAATCACTGTGAAGGTGTTAAAAGAACTAATTTTTATTTTTATTTACATGGAAGAAAAGAAGATGATAAAATTAAAGTGAACATGACAAAAATTAACAATTTCAAATGTATTTAAGATGACAAATAAAGAATCATTAAAATCACCTTAATACCTTAAAATATGCAGAAGCTTCCTTGTTGAGAAAACTGAAGGGGTTGCAATTACAAAATTTATAACTACAAAATGTTATATCTTGCATCTTTAATAGCAACAGAATGTATTTTAGCAATGAGAATCCAAACTTTAAATTTGAAATTTCTGAATAATTTTGTCTCATGTGAATAAAAAGGACTGTCTCTCAACTGTCTGAGACATAAGTACTGGTGTCTAACCTTGACCAAATTGCAGCCCAGTATTCACAGCATGGTCTTCTCTGATAAAGCCTGCAATAGGACCCAGTGTCCACATTCTACAACTCATTCTCAATGCAGGAATTTCTGTGCATTATGACAAATCCTAGGGCTTCTTGTCAGAGTGCCCCAGATTGTGGACAGTAGGTGGGATTTCAGGATTTCACCTTGGTAAAAATGGTAACAAAGAGATTTAGAGATGTTATCTCTGTTTCCCAGGCTTATGGAGTAGTTGGAAGTTGTCTTGCAGGCAAACAATAGCAACATGAATGATTTTTATACTCCATGTATCTGTTAAATTTAATTTAAAGTTACTAATGAATAAAATTAACATATACATGCTTTGTGCTTATTATCAATACCCTGGGAAACAAAAAGATATTGTATAAGAGATATTCCTATGCCTGAAGACAGAGGATGAATATGAGAGCTTGGAGAAAAATAATCCACTAGAATGGAGAACACAGTCAGCAGGAGAGTCTGCTTCAATTAGAAAAAAATCAGTCAATATCGGTCCAAGTTCAACAAAGTGCAGTGGCCAGTGAGCAATGCAGTGAACTCATCAAGTGAGCATAACTGTTCTAAAATAGATGCCCCATGTTTCCTTAAATAATCATATGAGGCAATCATAAAAGTGGCTTCAAGTGAACAATGAATATTTTTCTTTTTCATGCCTTACAGTATAATACATGTCTTACAGTATAACATTTTACAGTATAAAATTTTGAAAAATTTTGCAGGATGCTGATATTTGAGTGCACAAATTATTGTATTGTCACATTAATTTAATAAATTAGTTTACAGAAATATAACCAATGTAACTTCTGTGCCCATTTTTATTTATGGACTATTGTCATACTGAAATCATTTAAGTGAAAATCATAGGGATGTGATAACTAAAATCACAATTAATTGTGGGCATCTTTGTGAGATTTGACACCTCAGGCTGCACTTATAGAGAGTCCAGCAGTGAGAGACAGTATAACAGTGGGAAATAATCATTGAAATGTAAAAATCTATTTTAATTGAAAATGTCATATCCTTTGAATCCTCACATAGAAATGTGAATGTTAGGCATGTGTTCTTGCATGTATAATTTTTGTGGTTTGCTCAAACTCCTTTACAGTAACGTAACTGAACCATCTTCCATTTTACAAGGCACAGAGCCAATTTCTCTCCATCCTCATAGCACTATGACTTCTTTCTTTCCTTTAGTAAATGAGTCTTGAATTATTGGATACAGGCAACTTATCCTTTTGGCTTCAACTTTCATTTTTATATTATTCAAAGATGCTTGTTCTATGCAACCTACTCTGCTCACATGCATTGGTCAAGATGAAAGAACCAAAGAAGAGGATGGCATGCAGGAAAATGTCTGTTCATGAAGGCATTAGAGCTATGCGCTATCCTTAGACTCAAATTTCAGACAAGTGATAGAAATGAGTTATATTTGAGAAGAAAAATGAGGCTGATCTCTTGAAAGAGACAAAAATGTTAGGAGTTAAGGTTCCTAACTTTTTACTTTTTGAAATTTTCTATATGTATCAAAGCTTCATGCATACTATGGTGTACTCACAGTGGGTTAACTCTCAACAGTTGTTGAGAAAATGAAATATTTTGTTTTTAATTATGTGTTTATGTTTCTGTGTGAAAGTGTAGAGTGCATGGGGACAAGTAGAGACCATGGGTTCTCCAGACTTATAGGTAGGTGTGACTTAACCATTGTGGGTGCCAGAAATTGAAACTATTTCCCAGCAAGAACAGTATGCTCTTTGAAGCTCTGAGCTGCTTCACCAGTGCACAGATGAGCAGTGGCAACCTTCCCTTTTATGTTTGCTGCAGCTCAGTTCTCAACAGCGGAAATATCAAACCAATCTGCATGAACATGGAGGGCCTTATATCAGTAATAGCCAAGCATCAAGAGCACAAGGTGACCACTTACCCTATGCAACCTGATAAGCTCATCTTAGGAAAAGTTAAATTAGGGAAGTCTGATCATGGTTTGGACAGTGTAGAGTGAGACGATTAATCAGTTAGTTGGGAAAGATTATCCCAAATAATGAGTTCTATGGAAGTTGACCAAAGTTAATAGAAACACATCCTGGTTTCATATACGGAGAAAGTAAGTTTTAAAGTTAGACAGACCTCCAAACAATAACTATTTGTTTAGCCTGAGGAACCACTGCTTATAATTCTGATGAAAAAGCTAATTTTTACCAAGATGCAAATGCATGAAATGGGATCTGTCAAAAGCAATAATCAATTCTATCCTTTTGTGGTACCTTCTTGGTGTAGAAAAAACTATGGGTATTTCAGTTTTCAGGGTGTTATGGGAATATGACTTTAAATTAGGGAAGCTGTGGTTCTCTATCACATGTGCTAAAACAAAGAGGACAAATTGCAGCTCTTTTAAAGTTCTCTAGCTTATAACTGAACCTAACATCCAACAAGTTTCAAACTGCTGACTCCGTTAAAATATCTGTATATATAAGAAAATGTGTGAATATGTATGTATATATGTGTGTGTTTGTAAAACATAAACTTATATATCATTCTATTTAATATCAAGAAGCAGATTGTTAGCTTACAGGGCCTGCGGGGAAAGCTATTTGTTACAGTATTTGAACAAACAGGAAGTTTATTAGACTGTGACAGTGAAGAGATGCCTCTAGAGAATGTTTTTCTTATTTGTGTTTGGAAGAGGAAAACAGATTCTAAAATTGAAACATATGCTCATGCAGCATAGTCCAGAATTTATCTTATTAAGCAACCACATACTGGTCTTGAGAAATCCTGCTTTCCCATCGCCCCCTGCTGGTCGTGAGTGTCTCCATATTGAGGATTTTGTGGAGGCTCACACTGGAGTTCTCTCACTGTGCATCTCGCACAGTAATACATGGCTGTGTCCTCAGTTTGCAGACTGTTCAGTTTTAAGAAAACTTGGCTCTTGGTGGTGTCCCTGTTGATGCTGATTCGGGACTGGAGAGCTGAATTATAATGTGTGCTTCCATCACTCCATATACGACCCATCCACTGCAGACTCTTTCCTGGAGGTTGGCGGATCCAGTGTACAACATTGCTCGTTAATGAGAATCCAGAGACAGTGCATGTGAGTGACAGGGTTTGTAATGGCTGTACTAGGCCAGGTCCTGACTCCTTCAGCTGTATCTGGGACAGGGCACCTAGGGACAAGCAACATCACCCTCAGTCATATAACCAATCCATAGGTGAAAAACCTGTGTCCCTTTCCTGAAACCCTGAACCACTTACAGCTTGGAAATGTCACCATGCAGAGGAGCAGTACCAGGACAGCCATGCTGTGTTGGAGGCTCTAGTCAGAAGGAGATGGGGCCTCTCAGCTAGACCTTGGGTTTTATCCTGAGTTTGATGACTGCTTTGAATTGGGGGAGGTTCCAGAAAGGAAAAAAGAAAGCACAGGAAATGTTTGCAATTTCTCCTCCAGGGAAATGAGATTGCTTTGTGTTTCTTAGAGGTACTCGGTACTGAACCTCAGAAATACTTGATACTGTCTGGATTTCCAATTCCAGAGAAACAGGAACTGTACAGGGCGTAGAAGCAAAACACAAAGGTGTTTACATTAATTAAGTCCACATTCATTCAGTGCAGGCTGAAGGGGATATCAGGTTCTCAACAGATTTATGTATCTTTATAAATTCCAGTAGAGAATTTAAATGATATTGGTACTTTTGGTGATCAGAAATTCTGTTTAAAGAACTACTTAATATTCTTTGTCTTGGTGTCTGTGGAGTTGTCTCATTCTTATAACAAGTTATTTCTAGGGTCTTTTACTGTGTCTTGTTAAAGGGAAGGGCAGATCTGGAATCAACCTGTTCAGTCAGGATTCAGTAAATGTTTGTCAAACTTGACATTAGTGACATCACAATTTGTGTTCTTTTTTGCATAATTTTTCCCTTTTTATTTTCTGTGAGATGCAGTGGTTGAGACAACTTTTCACTTTAGGGAGACAGCCATACTGTGAAAGCCCTAATCATCATTTACCGTATGAGTGCAGTGCTTCCTGTATTTTTGAATGCTTCAATGTTATATTAATATTTTTCAGACACTATACTTTGTATGTTTCATCTTGGAGTTGTTTGATATTTTCTTTGTGGTTGCAATAATCTGGGAAGGAGTATCTCTGAAATAAATTCACATTTCTTATACTATATTGGAGAACTAGTTATAAATCCACTTATTCAAACAATTATTGTCTTAGTTACTTCAGAGATATTTTTTAGATTAGGTTTCATTATTGTGAAAAGACACCATGGTCACAGCAACTGTAAAAAAGAAACCATATTAGTGAGGGGACTGTCTTACAGCTCCAGAAGCTCCCCCTCATCATGGCAGGAATAATGACAGCATGCAGGAAGTCATGGTGCTGGAGGAATAGCTAAGAGTCCAATATTGTACAAGCAACAAAAAGTCAACTGACAGATTGGGCATCATCCTGAGCCGTGCCCACTCCATCAATGCCACACATCTTAAAAGTGTCACTCCCTTTGAGATTATGTGGGCCAATTTCATTCAAACTCCCATAGAGAGTTTCTGTCCATAGTCCATACTCTCTTACTCCTTGGTTTTCTCTTTTTCTATGAGACTCTCTAGAAGGAAGTCACTGGGAAAACAGTGTTTGTAAAGAGAATGAATTCATGGTAAAATCACACATTATTTATTAATATCTTCTATTTGAGGGGTGTATCCTTATTCTTAAGGGTTTACTCAGTCATTTGTTTAATTATGTACTGTGAATAGATGAATACTCACTTAATGGGTCATGTAGAATTAACAGTACCAGCATGTTCACTTGTGTGGTGGTCAGAATCTTTTTATATAATATAGACTAGGGCTATCATGAAAAAAGGAACCTTACGTGGAAAAAAATACCCCCATTAGATTGGTCTTCAGACAAGACTGTGATGTCATTGTCTAGATTAATAACTGATGTAAGAGGGCCCAGATAGATGTTGATGTTGTCAACCATTGGCAGGTGGTGTTCCTGCATTTTATAAGGAAGCAGGCTACACAACCATGGAAAACAAGTCTATAAACTGAGTTCATTTATTTATTTATTTATTTATTTATTTATTTATTTATTTATTTATTTATTTATTTAATTTGGGTTTTTCAAGACAGGGTTTCTCTGTAGCTTGGGGACATGTCCTGAAACTAGCTCTTGTAGTTCAGGCTGGTCTCAAACTTACAGAGATCCACCTGGCTCTGCCTCCTGAGTTCTGGGATTAAAGGCATTAATTAAGTTTATTTGTGATCTCTGATTCAGTTCCCAATATTAGGTTTCTGTCTTGATTTCATGTCCTAATTTTCCTCCATGGTGGTCTGTAATATTTAAGATTACACAAACACTTTTCTTTCTATATTGCTGACAACATCAATAGATAACAGATTGGATCAGTTTAAAAATTTTCTGATAAGAGACTGGGGGTGGGGATGATGAGAGTATGCACAACTGTAACCATAGTCACACACGCAGTTATACTTTTAGGTATAGCCACACTCCGCAACACACACATTCACACTCACGGAGAGTCACACTTACAGACACAGCCACAAATATAATTACACCTTAACAGTCACATTTAATGATGCCATCACACACACATACATGCACACACACACACACACACACACACACACACACACACACACCACCATTACCACCACCAGTCCAGCACTACCACATCCACATGTAGAAATGTTTATTTATAAGTAGAGGTGCTGATTTTTTTTTCTTCCTGTCCTTTATACAGGGTCACTCTGGTTGGTTTGGGCCCACTATGTAGACCAAGCTGATTTTGAACCATGAGGGATTCTCTTGTTACTGTTTCCCTGGTGACTGAATCAAAGGTGTTCATTCCCGACCATCTCATATAGAGGTTTTAAAAATTGAAATTTTTTTTCATATAATGAATTCTGATCATTATGTTCTTCCCTTGTCGCTTTCCATGTCTTTTCCTCTTTCACAACTTGTCCAACTCCATAACAGGCATAGATTTACAGACAGTTTTGGAACCAGACACATAGCATTCAATTTAATATTGACAATAAATGATTTAAAAGTACAGAATTGTCAGTACTTTCTTTTAAAATCATTATATAATGTATATATATATGTATGTATATATATATATATATATATATATATATTTAGTTTACAACATTTTCATTAATGTTTAGAGTGAATAGTGCTGTAATTCAGGGCTGAGGAGATGGTTCAGTAGTAAGGTGCCTGCTTCACGGAATGAGTGCTTCAGTTTGATTTTCAACATTTAACTCTGAAGCTGGTGGTGATGGTTTATTCTTGTATTCTCAGAACTGGTGAGCTAGTGAAAGGAGCTTCTCTGAATCTTGCTATCCAACCATTCTTTCTGACCCTCCTGAACTCCAGGATTAGTGTGAGACTCTCAAAAAATAAGGTAGATGTCAACTGAAGAATACACTCAGAATCAACTTGTGGCCTCTACACCCATGTGCAATCATACACTGTGATAATTAGTGTTTCCATTCTTTTCGATCATTTCCCTTTCCGTGTGTTGAGCTCATCATTTATAGTTATTTAGAACCAAGTCATGGAAGCTGCAGTCCTAGGCAGAGCTGATTTCTATGGGAAGCAAGAACAGAACTCTTATGCTGTATACTTATTCCCACTGGAACACTTCCATCTGCCCTTTCTACTCTAGGAGCTATCATTCCTTCTCCAGCCACAAGATTACCTGTTTCAAGTCTATTAATGTGGTAAATGATATTTTTCTGTATGCACTTCTGATTTTTTAATTTGAATGTTTTTCTTGAACTTAATACCTTGTAGATGGAAGGCAAGTACTATAACCCAGAGCTAGCCTAGCCCTTCTATCCTTTAAATATCACATTTTTCATTAGAAAATAATGTTTTGATTACAACACTCAAAAACAAACACCAGCCTCCCCACTTCAATTTGATATCCAGCTCTTATGTAACTGGGGTATGTAACACAGCAGAAAAATGGATTTGATAAATATTCTGAATGTAGAATAGGAAGAACAAATAAAATCAGAGAAGTAAAATGAGACTAAGGATAGAACCTTCCTTCTCAGCTTGTGGCACCCATCCAGAATCTAGAGTAGACGAAATGATGAAATCATTATGTACTGTAAAACTCCTAGAGCATTCAGGAATCTCCCTAATTATATTCAACACCACACACTTGCATGAAATTGTAAATATAAAAATGTTCTGTAAACACGAACAACACATTTTCTGCAACCCACTGAACCGAGGAAGGCAGGGGCTACTGAGTTGTGCTTTCACTCATTGATGTTCTAATTGTCACTTTGGATCTTAGGCAGAAAGTGGATCTGGGTTTCATTTTCAGCATTTATAAAGGGAAGGGAGGCCCTGACTGTAAAGTCAGTACCCCACTACAAGACTCTCAGGGCACCTGATACTTGAGCAGGTCTCCGTGGTCAGAGGATTGTCTCTGTAAGGTAATCTATTAACATAGTATGAGAAAATATGCCTCTCATAAGCAAACAAATAAGATTCCAGGCATAGACACAGACAGACATAAAAATGGAGAAAAATCTATACAAAGACATATATACTAGAGAAAAGATCTATATGTATGTCAATATGTTATTTGAATGTCATTTATTCTATTTGAAATATCATGTTCATTCATAATATACCTTGATAATAATGATACATCCCAGTACCTTCTCTCTCCTGCATCTTACTCTGGATGACCCTGTGTTCCCTGAGCTATGTCCTGTGGACTGAAATCTCTGAGAAGTGTTTAAAATGAGTTGTTTTTGAAAAGAAAAATGAGACAGTTATTTTGATGAGAAATATGTTTTATCCTTTAACAGGGAGTAGTGATGATTCAAACACAGTATTTATTAATCATAATGAGGAATTAATATTTGGAATATTTCTTTTTTAATAAAAACATCATATATACTACACAAGAACTCTTCTATCAAGTTAACTCCCAGAACTAGATCAGTAGTTTTTTAAATAAATACTTTTTTTTTCCAAGATAGGATTTCTCTGTGTAATAGTCATAGATATTTTGGAACTGGCTCTGCAGGTCAGGCTGACCTAGAACTCAAATGATCAGCCTGATCTGCTACATGAGTGCTGAAATCAAAGATGTGCAATACCACCACCAGGCAAATACAGTATTTTGAGTTATGCATACATGTTTCTGTGTGGATGGTGTAGTGAACATGGAGACATTCAGAGGTTCGGACTCACATGTGTTTATGAACTGCACTGAATCTAGGGTTTAGAATCTCCAGAATTTTTAGTGTCTTTAAGATCTGATGTTGGTCACCAAAGAATCAGTTCCACCTTTTATGATAGTTTTCATTTAGTTCATGTCTGAGTACACCCTAAATTTAAAAAGCAACTTGAATGGGAAAATGAAAATAGCTCTACAGTTTAGATTATTGCTGAAGCAGAATCTTCAACTGGGATCTTAATTATGAGCACAAGTCTTCAAGGCTACAAAAAGAGCTGTGTGTCAGCCAACAAGTTTTTCTATCCCTGGGATGTGGAGACAGCATAATCACAGGAATTCACTAAAACTAGTCTAACCATTTGTGAAGTCCAGGCCATGGTGTAGAAAGTCCTTCTGTCTATGTGTTTCTTTTATTGGTTAATAAATAAGGTACTTTTGTCCTATGGCTTAACAGAATTATCCATACTGGAAGAGATATATATGTAGTGTTAGTAGGCAGAGTTAGTGAGACTCCATGTAGCTGCCAGAGGAGAAAGATGTGAGCCACCTGCCAGAATCTTGCTAGTAGGGCTTCAGCATCTTGGTAAAATAAAAAGTAAATAGAAATATTAAGCAAAGCTATAAGAGTAAAATATCAACATGCTTAAGTGATTGGCCAAGCAGTGATTTAAATAATATAGTTTCTGTGTGATTATTTTGGGAGTCTGAGAGACTGGGAAATGAACAAACAACCTCTGGCAACAAGGCTATCTGATACAGTTTGTCATTGTAATAAGGTGCAGATTGATAGATGAATGAATCACAATCAAAATGTACAGAAATACACACAATACATGGGGGCATGTTACAGGGAGAGAGAGAGGAAGAAAGAACAGTATAACAAAAACATATATAAATACAATTTATATTATAAAAATGAATAAAATAGATACGCAAAAAACTCATCAAACTAAAAACCAGAAATTTAAATAAACAGTTGGACACGTCAAGGATTGCTACACACCAAACCTGTAGAGCGAATCCTGAGTGTGATTTGGAGATGCAGCACAGACAAAGAGGTGTCTGTCCCTTTAGGCCTCATTCAATAGGCTCTACTGTGACCCAGAGCTCTGTGTGCTCTT
This sequence comes from Myodes glareolus, assembly GCF_982192425.1. Lineage (NCBI taxonomy): Eukaryota > Metazoa > Chordata > Mammalia > Rodentia > Cricetidae > Myodes > Myodes glareolus. The sequence goes on along the minus strand of NC_142036.1, from coordinate 10,184,720 downwards.
AGCGCCCCTAAGAGGACCTTAGGTTCCTGCAGGGAGGAGCCTAAGGAAGAACCTTGTGGTTTTTAGGTACCTGCAGGAAGGTTTGCATATGAACTCACAGTAGTATTCTTAGTGTACTTTGCACCACAACACATGGTTGTGTCCTCAGACCTCAGACTGCCTGTTTCCAGGTACAGAGTGTTCTTGTCCCTGTCTCTGGAGATGGTGAATCAGATCTTCATGTCATCAGCATAGTTGTTGGAACTACTACCACCCTTACTGCATGCAAACCACTCCAGTCCCTTCCCTCGTGCCGGGCAGACCCTGTTCTTGTTATAGTTACTTAAAGTGCATCCAGAGAGTCTCAGGAGCTCTTCAGGATTTACTAAGAATCCTCAAGACTCCACCAACTGCACCTCTCACTAGACACCTGAAAGCTCAAAGAAATCTGATCATAAAACTGACTAAAATCCATTTTTTTCATTCTCATGCACACACGTGACACACTGTTTCATCTCTATAAATTGCCTTTTAAAATAATGACAAGAGCAGTTCTTCCCAGAGAGGTGAGTGGGTGCTAGCCTGGGCAGCCTGCCTGCCTGTCCGGGAAGGGAGCACAGCCCATCCCCCCTCAGCTTCTGTGGCAGGGTCTTCGGTGTTCCAAGGGACCCCTCCCCTCCCCCCACTGCTGCGGGCCCTTTGTCTCCTGAGTCCTGGGAAGACCAACTAGCCCTGTTGCCCTGCTGAGCAGTTCTTCCCAGAGAGGGCTGAGGAGCTCTATCCAGAGAGTGCTGTGAAGTCCTACCCAGAGAGTGCTGAGGAGTTCTATCCAGAAAGTGCTGAGGAGTTTCTTCCAGAGTGGGGGAGATGGGCAGGCGCCAATGCAAGAATTCCTCCAACAACCTGAAAGGCAACATGACATCGCCAAAATCCAGGGAGCTCGAAACTAGAAGAATTGAACACCCTACTCAAGAAGAAATAGAAGAAATCGACTCTAAGCGCTTCTTTATGAAAATAACAGAGGAACTTAAACAGGAGGTGAAAATCTGCCGTAAAGAAATGGACGATAAGTATAACAAAAAAATTGAGGAAATGAGTAAAGAAATGGAAGAGAAATATACCAAAAAGTTTGAAGAAATGAGTAAATCCGTAAATGAAATTCTGGGAAACCAAGAAAAAACAATCAAACAGGTAATAGAAACAGTTCAAGATTTGAAAACTGAAATGGAGTCAATGAAGAAATCACAAACCGAGGGCCGGCTGGCTATGGAAAATCTGGGTAAACGAACAGAGACTTCAGAAACAAGCTTAACCAATAGAATACAAGAGATAGAAGAAAGAATCTCAGACTCTGAGGACACCATAGAGAAATTAAACACTCTGTCCAAAGAAAACAGCAAATCCAACAAATTCTCATCACAAAACATTCAGGAACTGTGGGACACAATAAAAAAACCAAATCTAAGAATAATAGGAGTAGAAGAAGGAGAAGAATTGCATTTCAAAGGTCCAGAAAATATACTCAACAAAATTGTAGAAGAAAACTTTCCCATCCTAAAGAACGATATTCCTATGAAGATTCAAGAAGCATACAGAACACCGAATAGACTGGACCAGAAAAAAACATCCCCTCGTCATATAATAATCAAAACACAAAGCATTCAGACTAAAGAAAGGATATTGAGAGCTGCAAAGGAAAAAGGTCAAGTAACTTATAAAGGTAAACCTATCAGACTTACACCAGACTTCTCGATGGAAACCATGAAAGCCAGAAGGTCCTGGATAGAGGTACTGCAGAAACTAAGAGACATTGGATGCAAACCCAGACTACTTTACCCAGCCAAGCTATTGTTCACTATCAACGGAGAAAACAAAATATTCCAGGATAAAAACAAATTTAAACAATACCTAGCTACTAATCCAGCCTTACAGAGAATACTAGAAGGAAAATCACAACCCAAGGAATCCAACATTCCCAACACTGCCTACATTAACTCAGACATCTAGTGACCCTTCACAAGCACAACTCAAAGAAGGAAAACACATACACGCTACTACCCAAAAAAATGACCGGAGTCATCGATCACTGGTCATTAATATCACTTAATATCAATGGTCTCAACTCACCTATAAAGAGGCACAGACTTAGAGATTGGATACGAAAACAGGATCCAACATTCTGCTGTCTACAAGAAACACACCTCAACCACAAAGACAGACACCTACTCAGAGTAAAGGGTTGGGAAAAGGTTTTCCAAGCAAATGGACCTAAGAAACAAGCGGGTGTGGCCATTCTAATATCTAACAAAATCGACTTCAAACTTAAATCAATCAGAAGAGATGGAGATGGACATTTCACACTCATAACAGGAACAATTCATCAGGAAGAAGTCTCAATCTTGAATATCTATGCCCCTAATATAAAGGCACCCACATATGTAAAAGAAACTCTTCTAGAACTCAAGGCAGTCATCAAACCACACACACTAATAGTAGGAGACTTCAACACTCCTCTCTCACCAATGGACAGGTCAATCAGACAGAAACCTAACAGAGAAATAAGAGATTTACTGGAGGTACTGAATCAAATGGACTTAACAGACACCTATAGAACACTCCACCCAAATAGGAAAGAGTATACCTTCTTCTCTGCAGCTCATGGAACCTTCTCGAAAATTGACCACATACTTGGTAACAAAGCAAACTTCCACAAATACAAAAAAATATTAGTGACCACCTGTGTCTTGTCAGATCACCATGGATTAAAATTAGAATTCAACAACAATGGTACCCCCAGGAAGCCAACAAACTCATGGAAGTTGAACAGTCAACTACTAAATCACCCCTGGGTCAAGGAAGAAATAAAGAAAGAAATTAAAGTCTTCCTTGAATATAATGAAAACAAAGACACAACGTATTCAAACCTATGGGACACAATGAAAGCAGTGCTAAGAGGAAAGTTCATAGCACTAAGTGCCCACCTAAAGAAAACAGAGAAAGCACACATTGGGGACTTAACAACACACTTGAAAGCTCTAGAAAAAAAAGAAGCTGATTTACCCAGGAGGAGTAGAAGACTGGAAATAATCAAACTGAGGGCTGAAATCAACAAAAAAGAAACACAGAAAACAATTCAAAGAATCAATGAAGCAAAAAGCTGGTTCTTGGAGAAAATTAACAAGATTGACAAACCCCTATCCAAACTAATCAAACGGCAGAGAGAGAACTTGCAAATTAATAGGATCAGAAATGAAAAGGGGGACATAACCACAGACACAGAGGAAATTCAGAGAATCATTAGATCTTACTACGAAAGTTTATATGCCACAAAGTTGGAAAATGTAAAAGAAATGGACATTCTTTTAGATAAGTACCATATACCAAAGTTGAACCAAGACCTGGTGAACAATCTAAATAGACCTGTTAGTCGTGAAGAACTAGAAGCTGTTATCAGAAATCTCCCTACCCAAAAAAACCCAGGACCAGATGGTTTCAATGCAGAATTCTACCAGAACTTCCAGGAAGAGCTAATACCTATACTCCTTAATGTATTCCACAATATAGAAAAAGAAAAGTCACTGCCAAACTCCTTTTATGAAGCTACAGTCACCCTAATACCAAAACCACACAAAGACACAACCAAGAAAGAGAATTACAGGCCAATCTCACTCATGAACATCGATGCGAAAATTCTCAATAAAATACTGGCAAACCGAATCCAAGAACACATTAGAAAAATCATCCATTATGATCAAGTAGGCTTCATCCCAGAGATGCAGGGATGGTTCAACATACGCAAATCTATCAATGTAATCCATCATATAAATAAACTGAAAGAAAAAAAATCGTATGATCATTTCATTGGATGCTGAAAAAGCGTTTGACAAAATTCAACACCCATTTATGATAAAGGTGTTGGAGAGACTGGGGATACAAGAATCATACCTAAATATAATAAAAGCAATATACAGCAAGCCGACAGCTAACATCAAATTGAATGGAGAGAAACTCAAAGCCTTTCCACTAAAATCAGGAACACGACAAGGCTGTCCACTCTCTCCATACCTCTTCAATATAGTGCTTGAAGTTCTAGCAATAGCAATAAGACAACATAATGGGATCAAGAGGATTCGAATTGGAAAGGATGAAGTTAAACTTTCGTTATTTGCAGACGATATGATAGTGTACATAAGCGACCCCAAAAACTCTACCAAAGAACTCCTACAGCTGATAAACACCTTTAGTAATGTGGCAGGATACAAGATCAACTCCAAAAAATCAGTGGCACTCCTATACACAAAGGATAAAGAAACGGAGAGGGAAATCAGAGAAACATCACCTTTCTCGATAGCCACAAACACCATAAAATATCTTGGGGTTACTCTAACCAAAGATGTGAAAGACCTATTTGATATGAACTTTAAGCCTTTGAAAAGAGAAATTGAGGAGGATACCAGAAAATGGAAAGACCTCCCCTGCTCTTGGATTGGGAGAATCAACATAGTAAAAATGGCAAATCTACCAAAAGCAATCTACAGATTCAATGCAATCCCCATCAAAATCCCATCAAACTTCTTCACAGACCTTGAGAGAACAATAATCAAGTTTATATGGAAAAACAAAAAACCCAGGATAGCCAAAACAATCTTATACAATAAAGGAACTTCTGGAGGCATTACTTTCCCTGACTTCAAACTCTATTACAGAGCTACAGTATTGAAAACAGCTTGGTATTGGCATAAGAACAGAGAAGTCGACCTATGGAATCGAATAGAAGACCCAGATACTAACCCTCAAACCTATGAACACCTAATTTTTGACAAGGGAGCTAAAGGTATACAATGGAAAAAGGAAAGCGTCTTTAACAAATGGTGCTGGCATAACTGGATGTCAACCTGTAGAAGAATGAAAATAGATCCATATCTATCACCATGCAAAAAAACTCAAGTCCAAATGGATTAAAGACATCAACATCAATCTGTCCACTTTGAACCTGATAGAAGAGAAAGTGGGAAGTTGTCTACAAGATATAGGCACAGGAGGCCACTTCCTAAGTAGGACCCAGGTAGCACAGACAATAAGAGAAACAATGAATAAATGGGACCTGCTGAAACTGAGAAGCTTCTGTAAAGCAAAGGACACTGTCAGTAAGACAAAAAGGCTGCCTTCTGACTGGGAGAAGATCTTCACCAACCCCTCATCAGACAAAGGTCTGATCTCCAGAATATACAAAGAACTCAAGAAACTAGACACTAAAACTCTAATTAACCCAATTAAAAAATGGGGTACTGATCTGAACAGAGAATTCACAACAGATGAACTTCGAATGGCCAGAAGACACTTAAGGTCATGCTCAACCTCCTTAGCGATCAGGGAAATGCAAATCAAAACCACTTTGAGATACCATCTTACACCTGTCAGAATAGCTAAAGTTAAAAACACCAATGATAACCTATGCTGGAGGGGATGTGGAATGAGGGGAACACTCATCCACTGTTGGTGGGAATGCAAACTTGTGCAGCCACTGTGGAAATCAGTGTGGCGGTTTCTCAGGAAACTGGGAGTCAACCTCCCTCAGGACCCAGCAATTCCTCTCTTGGGAATAAACCCTAGAGATGCCCAAACATACTACAAAAGCGTTTGTTCAACTATGTTCATAGCAGCACTATTTGTAATAGCCAGAACCTGGAAACAGCCTAGGTGCCCCTCAATAGAAGAATGGTTAAAAAAGGTGTGGAACATATACACATTAGAGTTTTACTCAGCGGTAAAAAATAATGACATCTTGAATTTTGCATGCAAATGGATGGACATAGAAAACTCTTTACTGAGTGAGGTAAGCCAGACCCAAAAAGAGGAACACGGTATGTATTCACTCATAAGTGGATTCAAACCATAATTAAAGGTCTTTGAGCCTATTATTCGTGATCCTAGAGAAGCTAAATAAGAAGACGAACCTGATGAAGATTATTTAGCTATCCGCCAGGAGGTAGGAAATAGTCAAGAGTCCCAGGTAACCTTGGGTGCATGGGGGGTGGGGTGGGAGGGTTGTTGGAAGGGGAGAGGGTTAGAGAGAAGGGAGTAGGGGAGGAATGGAGAAAGCTCGGTGGACCGGGATGGGGGGAAGTGAGGATGGATGAATGTGGGATCAGGGAAGAATATATTTCAACTAAGGTAGTCATATTAGAGTTTACAGGAAACTTCATTATATATGGGATCCCAGGTCCAAGGAGAGATCCCCAGATTGTTCTCTGGACAGAGGAGGGGGTGCCTGAACCGGCCTTGGCCCGTGACCATACTGATGAATATTTTGCTTATCACCATAGATCCTTCATCTGGTGTTGGATGACGATACAGATGGAGGCCCGCGTTGGAGCACCGAACTGAGCCCCCCAAGATCCAAATGAGGAACAGAAGGAGGAAGAAAATGACGAAGGACTGCGAGGGATACTATCACCCACTGATACAAGGGGTCGGATCTAATGAGAGTTTACCAAGGCCAGATGGACCGTGACTGAACGAGCATGTGATCCAACCAGATTCTCTGAATGTGGCCGGATTCTCTGAATGTGGCTGGCCTGCAGTCTTTCTGAGAAGCCATTGACAATGACACTGGAACTGGTTTCCTCTGCATATACTGGATTTTTGGGATCCAGTCTGTTTGGATGCTCACCTTCCTGGACCTGGAGGGAGGGGGGGGGGAGGAACTTGGACTTCCCACAGGGCAGGAGACCCTGACTGCCCTTGGGGACAAAGAGGGAGGAGGAGAGGGAGGGGGGGAGTGGGAGGGCGTTGGGAGGAGGGGCGTAAATGGAAACTTTTTATAATTTAATAAAATTACTTTAAAAAAAATAAAATAAAAAAATAAAATAATGACAAGAAAAAGTGAACTAAGCCACAAGTCCATGGTGAGTAGCCTGTTTTTAGTGCTAATCACTAATGGGAGGACCAGGGATTTCAGGACTCGGCTCCTTTGCAAGAGCTGCAGGATCAGGGCAGTGCTGGTATTCATGGACACAGAGAAGACTCATTTGCATGTCTTCCTGCTATAGAAAGCACTGGAGTGGGATCTCAAAGGAAGGCTTTTCTCAGAGCAGATAATAGTAATCAAAAACAATGAGGACATTTCTAGAAATTGACATAGTATTGAAGTTCAGTATTCATCCTTTTCTGGGTGAGGATTCATCACCTCTTGTTCTCTTTCGTGCAATAGCACAGAACTTGCTTTATTCCCGTGATATATGGCTCCATTGTATAAATGTATAACTAAAGAGTTCCACACACATCTCTGTTTCTATACACAAGCTCATCCTTTCCCATTGTCTGGACTGGAAATTGCTACTCCCTGTTGTCTCTCTTAGACAGGGTCAGAACTACTTATCTAAGATCTTTGCAGAATTTCTTGTCTTTTATGGGAATACCTGTGAATTTTCTGAATTTTAATTATTTCTGAGACAATGCTGTTTCCGGGCAACAGGAGACTTAGAAATGAGACAAGTCTTGTCAGTGTCTCACTATCACTTTGCAGTTACATATTTCTATTTTCATCAAACTCATTTTCCGCATCCTTGTGTTCTGTCTTTGATTCATTTAAACTCTCTAACATCTTCTTCATGTTTACACAAGACAACTCATGACTGCTTTTATTTTGTTTTAACCTGGTTTTTATTTTATCCTATTAATATAATTAGCATATCACAGGATTTTGATTAAGTTTTAGGATGACCTTGCTTTTTTTATTTGTTAACATTTTCTTAAATTCTCTTCTTTCCTCCCTACCCATTACCTTTCTCTCAGCACACCTCACTTTTGTTTTCTCATCATCAGTATAACCCTGCCTTTGGTAATCTTTGTTTCTCACATAAAATGTTTTCCCTTCCTAGGGTTTCCATTCTTGTTCCAAAATCTACAAAACAGAAGCAAGAACACCAAACACGTAATATAGGTTCTAAAATGATCAAAACAGGCAGTGTTCCTCCCCCACTAATCTTTATTCTACTGTTTGACACACGAATTTCCAGTGTCATGCATGTTTCTCCTAGGTTGAATGAACACAGAGGAAGAGGAGGCAGAAAGAATATAAAAGGTGGAGCATGGGGAGCAGTGCTGTGAAATCCTGTGTACAGGATGTTTCATGGTAATCACATTTATGAACTCATAATGATTGTTGTTTCGTGTGTAAGCCCTACTAAGAACAAGTCTGGCAAAACCCTAGTGGAGATTATTTTCAGACATTACCTCTTACTGAGGAGCTGTTGGATGTAGACTATTCCTGGAGAGGAAGAATGCTTGTCTTCTGAGTTGTAGTCATTGGTATTTTCCTATGATATAGTGCTTGTCTTCCAATATATGCATAAATGGGCAACATTAACTGATCTTCTAAATGTCATTAAGTGGTGAGAAACATACATAGGGGAGAATATGAAAGGAAGTTGAAGGGGAAATAGCATTGAGATGTGATCATATTTAACTGTATACAAGCAGAGTACACAATTCTTTAAAAGAAAGAAAAATAGTATCTACTGAATAACTGAAAGTTTTAAAGAAGCTTTTACTTAATGTGATGTGCAGCGGGTAGTCAAGACAACCCTCAGTAAAAAGAATGATGATGAAGGCATAATACACATTATTTCAGTTGCTACACTGCAGTTACCATGATAATAAATTCAGCTTGGGATCAGTACAAAATAAGAGAGAGAGAGACAGAGAGAAAGAGAGAAAGAGAGACCGACAGACAGACAGACTGAGAGAGAGAGACAGAGAGAGACAGAGACAGACAAAGAGAGAGACATAGACAGAGACAGACAGAGACAGAGACAAAGACAGAGACAGAGACAGAGCATCTGGAAGAAGAAGTAGAGACCTAATGAGGTGGATTATATTTAGGGGGTGCCAAGACTAAAATGAGTATTAGCTAGGTCATGAAATGGTTTATTTTAGCCTTCAAGGGCCATCAGGACAGGCTGAAACAGGACATTGGAATATTTGAACTGCAAAAACCCAATAGAATTTTTGCAGTGTAAAGGCTAATGGCTAAGTTTGGAGAAGAACACAGGGGCCAGAAGGAAAAGAAAATTTACTACTTGCTTTTTCTTGCCAAATCAGGCAACTGAAGGACAAATGGTTGGTGAAAATATAACTGTAGAGAATCTTAACTGGGAGGACCTGACACTGAAACAGTGCAGTGCAGCACTGACAAGGGCTTTATGAGATTGCTTAGTGGAGATGTACACAGAGTAAAATGTGCAAGATCATTCATTGTGTTGTTGTGCTGGCTTAGTGAGACAAGTGCAGGGCCCTTGACACTCTGTGCTTATTATATGGGGACTGATCAATAAAGAGAGAACAGTAAGAGAAATACAAGATACTGGTTGAACAGTTGATGGGGATTTGGTATTCTCTATTGGTAATGGTGCTTAAAAGGAGGAGGTGTGTTACTAGGCCTCCCTGGCCAATAACACAATTGTAGGATTTCTTGAGGGGGAGGATGACAATAAACATAAATTTTTATGTTTCATGAATTTGATAAAAACATCTCTAATTAATATTTCTTGAATATCTGCTGAGTTTCAATATAGTGAGTAGCAAAGATTATTCATACCATAAATTCCCCACCATAGAAGACACAGGTGTTTGACCATGAAGGCTGAAGACAAACAAGCTATAAGCATAGAAAATTATAAAAATTATAAAATTCCAGTCAGCATCTTTCTAAAGAGGAACGAGCCAGAAAAAAATCATCCAGAAACTTAATTAATTCAGTATATGAACGTCTAAGTGACAAGTAAAATTCTATGATGTATTATGAATGGGAACTTCAGGGGAGAAAGAAATGTTTTACTCTCTTACACAACAATGATTTCACAATGTTGTTTACTCACACAACAACTATTGTGATGTCCAAGATGTACATTAGTTATCAGAGATTATAGTATGCTGAAAAGACCTCAATAGGTTTCTTGTTAAAATTCTGACTAATGTAACTTCTGTCCACACTTTTATTCACAGTCATGCTCCATGCTAATAAAACACAGAATTAGGACCATGGGAATGTGAGAGGGAGAAGCACCATTCATTGAGGGTGTCTGTATGGAACATCACACCTCAGGCTTTCTGACGTAGAATCCAGGTGGAGAGACAATGTCACTGTAGTATCAGGAAATGAACATGGAATGAAAAACATCTATTTTAAATGAAAATGCCACCGTATTTCCACATTACTCATTTAAAGATTGCTCATCACATGACCTTTGATTCTAATTCTCTGAAGCTCTTTAGTTACCAATGTCAAGCAGATCCATGTACGTATAGAATGGTGTTGTGACATTTAATTTGTACTTTAAAAAATAAAACTTGGCTGAGGAACAGAAGAGTAATACAGCCACATGGGTCAGCCTTATAGAACAGGCAGCAATGAAAAACACCTGAAATCCCAATAGCCACAGTAGATTGCCATAGAAAAAGGACAATAATGATGCACACTCTTAATCGCAGAACTGGAGAGAATTATAAAAGAGGAGACAGTTCTCATTCTAAGACTCATTCTGAGTATCCTGGAGGCAGGTTCACCATTTCTGACTGAAATAGAGGAAAGAGCCAGTGGATGGCAGTTTTGCTTTTCTGACCTTCATGTTCAACCCCAATTTCTGTCTCTGAGTTTTACATATCATGCCTCATTTGGCGCCCAACTTTAGCGATACAAATTCACCAATGAGCCATTTGCCTGAGACTTTTTAGGCACCAACTCAGGCCAGAGATGGGAGTGGAATTCCAGCTCTACGAGTTAGAGCACAAATCTGTGCTCCCAGCTGACATCCTCCCAACTTAACTTCTTCTCCTGCTGATTCTGCTGCTGCGCTGTCCTTGATGATACTCCATGGCATATCACACAGCTTCCTGGGGTGTTCCAGAGCTTCCTGAAGCTTTTCCTCTATCTCACATACATGAATCCTCTTTGGCCACCTCAGGTTGCCATGACTCCTGTGACATGTTTGCAACTGCTCTATAGCTGCCCTGACCTGTGTCTGTTTAATAAAATTCTGTTCCGTTTGGTTTAGAGTTCTGCTTAGAAAACATGCAGGTTTTTCTGGCCCAGTTTTGTTACACCTTAAAAGACTCAAGTTACTCAGGACTTTAAGAGAGATAGATCATAGGATAAACACACTCTTTTGACTATTTGTAAACCTCTCCTAAGATAATATCCCAATCCAGAATTTTTTTTTTGGTTTTTCGAGACAGGGTTTCTCTGTAGCTTTGGTGCCTGTCCTGGAACTAGCTCTTGAAGACCAGGCTGGCCTCAAACTCACAGAGATTTGCTTACACATTGCTTCCAAGTGCTGGGATTAAAGACATGTGCCCCACTGCCTGGTTCCCAATCCATGAATTTAGTCACCTTTTCATTTCTATTATTGATGGAATTCTAGGAGAGGAATGTGACCTACCTGAGAAATATAATTCTTATCCATAGCTCCTATCAGTTTGGTAATTCATATCATATATTTAGAAAAATGATTTGATAACAGACCAAAATGAGAAACTTTTGGAAATCATGTAATTTCCTCAGACTGGTAACCATAAGTTAGCAGAAAAGATTCATGCCATTTAGAATGATAATCTTAATTTGACAGGCAAAAATTCAATCCATATCTATGGGCAATGAAACCTTACAAAATGATACTGAGAGATTATACAAAAAGGTTCATATTGTTGACAATCAAGATCTATTAAAAATTCATGAAAAGTAACAGATATAACATCAGTCCGGAAAGAGTATCTACATACCATCCAAATAATCTGTAAGAATGAGAAGATATCATTAATGAAAATAATTAAAAACTTGGAATCATATGTATATGATCAGAACTAGAGATTAATTGATTTGAGGAAATATTTAGAAATAATCACAGGTCAAGAAATTCAGACTTTACAAAAGACAAGGATAAAAAGATTTCAATCAATTGAAGAACTTGTTAGAACTGAACTTGTTAAACAAGAATAGGAGAAACATACAAAAGACAATAGTGAAGATGTAGCAACACCAGCATCTCTCAGAGTAAGAGATGACTTAAAAGTGTTTTTCTGTTATTATTTCTAAAAAGCCAACAAATATTACATACCCAAAAGGATATAGAAAATGTAAATGGGAGCCTATACATATCAAAGATCAGAAAGATACTGGGCAAGCAGTAGTATCTTGTGGAATGTACTCATCATATGTGAAGGAGCTGATAAAGACATGGGTTTCAAAAAATAAGTTTACTTCACATAATTGGTTTCAACTAGTCTCAGCTGTACTAGACCATGGTCTGCAGCTTAAGTGAATGAGTTATTGGAGAGAGAGAGCTAAGGCCCTTGGATATCAAGACAGTCAGATGTTTTTCAGGCCTCCCAAGATCAAATTTTTGTGAGGGCCCTTGTGGTGATCCAGATAGTCAAGGTACACACAATTAAGACATGTTGTCCCTCTGTCATTCATCATCCTTGACAGGTTGGAAAAAGATTTGAGAATCAAGAAAAAGAATTGAATCATATACGAAGGTTATAAAAGCCCCAAGGGAATTCTTTAATGATTTTGGCAATGATTAACTAAAATGGTACAATTAGGGGACTCATCAGAACTTCTGACTGGGAGAAGATCTTCACAAATCCCTCATCAGACAAAGGTCTGATCTCCAAAATATACAAAGAACTCAAGAAACTAGACACTAAAACTCTAATTAACCCAATTAAAAAATGGGGTACTGATCTGAACAGAGAATTCACAACAGATGAACTCCGAATGGCCAAAAGGCACTTAAGGTCATCCTCAACCTCTTTAGCGATCAGGGAAATGCAAATCAAAACAACTCTGAGATATCATCTTACACCTGTCAGAATAGCCAAACTCAAAAACACCAATGATAGCCTATGCTGGAGAGGATGTGGAGTGAGGGGAACACTCATCCATTGTTGGTGGGAATGCAAACTTGTGCAGTCACTGTGGAAATCAGTGTGGTGGTTTCTCAGGATACTGGCCAAGCATCTGAAATTACAGGAAAACTGCTAATATGTAACTGATGTAGTGCCGACATATGATTTGTAATCAAGGCCAAGGAAGTCTCCAAAGAAAAGAAGTGCAATTTTATATTGTGTGTTTCTGTGACTTAGCGGTACTTCTTGGCTTGTAGTTTATAAGCCTTTTCCGAGTAACTGATTGGGAAGTCAGTCAGTCATCTGTTTGATGGATAATAGTGGTGTGATTTTGAAAAAGAAATGAAATTCATAAATCATCAAAAGTTTTTGCTCATTGTTTTTAGTTTTATCTTGAATGACTATATCTCTTTAAGTTCATATTTTTATGTTAGTATCTGTTACTTCAACATCTAAAGAAGGAAAGCACTTGCCTCTCAGGTCACCCTATGACTTGGTGGACTGCAAAGATAACTGGCTTCAAATCCACTAAAAAAAATAAAAAAAATCTAACCACAAGAATCATTTTATTATGATTATATAGTTTTAAGTCATATAAATTTATAAAAATATGTATGCCATTATATAAAATTAAAACTTTCATTTTTAACTAATGATGATCTCTTCAAAAACCCATTAACTTGGAATTTGAATTCAGAGGTTTTAAATGCTTTATATTTTGGTAAGTGATATTTTATTTATTTATTTATTTATTTTTTATTAACTTATAAAAGTTTCCACTTCCATCCCTCCTGTCAATACCCTCCCACTCTCACTACTCACTCTCCTCCTCCCTTTCCTGTAGTAAGAGCAGTCAGGGTTTCCTGCCCTGTGGGAAGTTCAAGTTCCTGCCCACTCCGTCCAGGTCTAGGAAGGTGAGCATCCAAACAGACTAGGATCCCAAAAAGCCAGTACATGCAGAGGAAACAAGTCCCAGAACCATTATCAATGGCTTCTCAGACAGTCCCCATGTCAGCCACACTCAGAGAATCCGGTTTGATCACATGCTCGTTCAGTCCCAGTACAGCTGATCTTGGTGAGCTCTCATTAGATCAGTCCCCTTGTATCAGTGGATGAGCACACCCCTCACGAACCTGATTTCCTTGTTAATGTTCTCCCTCCCTCTGCTCCTCATCTGGACCTTGGGGGCTCAGTCCAGTGCTCCAATGTGGGTCTCTGTCTCAGTCTCCATCCATCGTTTGATGAAGGTTCCCTCTGATCCTGACTTTCTTGTTCATTTTCTCCCTCCTTCTGCTTCTCATTTGGACATGGGGGCTCAGTCCAGTGCTCCAATGTGGGTCTCTGTCTCAATCTCCATCCATTGTCAGATGACTGTTCCCTCTGATCCTGACTTCCTTGCTCACGTTTTCCCTCCTTCTGCTTATCATTTGGACATAGGGAGTTAAGTCCAGTGTTCCAATGTGGGTCTCTGTCTCTATGTCCATCTATCGCCAGATGAAGGTTCTATGGTGATATGCAAAATATTCATCAGTATGGTTATGGGCCGAGGCCAGTTCAGGCACCATCTCCTCTGCTGTCCAGGGAACAATCTGCGGAACTCTCCTTGGAACCCCTTTAGAATCAAGTCTCTTGCAAACCATAAAATGGCTCCCTTAGTTGAGATACATACTTCCCTGCTTCCATATCCATCGTTCGTCCCTCACCCCATCCCATTTCCCCAAGCTTTCCCCAATCTTCCCCTACTCCCTTCTCTCTAACCCTCTCCCATTCCTTCCCTCCACCCCTCATGCACCCAAGGTTGCATGGCAATCTTGTCTACATCCAATTTCCAGGAGGATAACTATATGATTTTCTTCAGGTTCACCTTCTTATTTAGCATCTCTAGGATCATGAATTATAGGTTCAAAGACTTTAATTATGGCAAGAATCCACTTATGAGTGAGTACATACCATATTCCTCCTTTTGAGTCTGGGTTTCCTCACTCAGTAAAACGTTTTCTATTTCCATCCATTTGCATGCAGAATTCAAGATGTCATTGTTTTTTACCGCTGAGTAAAACTCTAGTGTATATATGTTCCACAACTTCTTTAACCATTCTTCTATTGAGGGGCACTTAGGCTGTTTCCAGGTTCTGGCTATTACAAATAGTGCTGCTATGAACAAAGTTGAACAAATGCTTTTGTGGTATGATAGGGCATCTCTTGGGTATATTACCAAAAGTGAAATTGCTGGGTACTGAGGGAGGTTGACTCCCAGTTTCCTGAGAAACCGCCACACTGATTTCCACAGTGACTGCACAAGTTTGCATTCCCACCAACAATGGATAAGTGTTCCCCTCACTTCACATCCTCTCCAGCATAGGCTATCATTGGTGTTTTTGAGTTTCCCTATTCTGACAGGTATAAGATGGTATCTCAAAGTTGTTTTGATTTGCATTTCCCTGACCTCTAAGGAGGTTGAGCATGACCTTAAGTGTCTTTTGAACATTCAAAGTTCTTTTCTTGAGAATTCTCTGTTCAGTTCAGTACCCCATTTTTAATTGGGTTAATTAGAGTTTTAGTGTCTAGTTTCTTGAGCTCTTTGTATATTTTGGAGATCAGAGCTTTGTCTGATGAGGGGTTGGAGAAGATCTTTTCCCAGTCAGAAGGTAGCCTTTTTGTCTTACAGAGAGTGTCCTTTGCTTTACAGAAGCTTCTCAGTTTCAGGAGGTCCCATTTATTCATTGATTCTCTTATTGTCTGTGCTACTGGGGTTCTACCTATGAAGTGGTCTCCTGTGCCTATGTTTTGTAGACTATTTCCCACTTTCTCTTCTGTCAGGTTCAATGTGATCAGATTAATATTGAGGTCTTTAATCCATTTGGACTTGAGTTTTGTGCATGGTGATAGATATGGATCTACTTTCATTCTTCTACAGGTTGACATCCAGTTATGCCAGCACCATTTGTTAAGGATGTTATCCTTCTTCCATTGCATACCTTTAGCCCCCTTGTCGAAAATTTGCCACTATTTTATTGATTATTATTGCAACATTTTTATGGGCAAGATTAGACTGAAATTCTCTCTCTTATTAATGCCTTTGTAGGGTCTAGGTATCAGGGTGATTGTAGAAAGAGCTTGGCAATGTTTCTTCTGATTCTATTATGTGGAACAATTTGAGGAGTATTGGTATTAGTTCTTCTTTGAAAATCTTGTATAATTCTCCACTGAAACCATCTGGTACTGGGATTTCATTGGTTGAGAGACTTTTGATGATGGTTTCTATTTCTTCAGTTCTTATAGGTCTATTTAATTTGCTTATCTGGTCTTGATTTAATTTTTGTAAGTCATATTTATCTAGAAAGTTGTCCCCTTTCTTTAAGTTTTTCAACTTCATAGAGTACAGGTTTTTGAAGTAGGACATGAAAATTCTCTGGATTTTCTCCATGTCTGTTTTAATGTCTCCTTTTCATTTCTTATTTTGTTAATTTAGATCTTCTCTCTCTGCCTTTTGTTCAGTTTGGATAATGTTTGCAAATTTGGTTGATTTTCTCAATGAAGCACCTCTTTGACTCATTGATTCTTAGTATTGTTTTCTTTGTTTCTATGTTGTTGATTTCAGCTCTCATTTGTTTATTTCCTGTTGTCTACTACTGCAGAGTGAGTTTGCCTTTTTTCTTCTAGAGTCTCAAGGTGTTCTGTTAACTCACTAGTGTGGGATTGGTCCAGTTTCTTAATGTAGGTATTTAGAGCTTTGATTTTTATTATAAACAGTGTTTTTATTATGTCTCATAATTTGTGTTTATTGTGTGACAATTTATTAGAAAATCTTTCATTTCTTCCTTTATATCTTTTTGATGCATTAATGATTCAGGTGAGCACTGTTTAATTTTCGTATCTTTGTGAGCATTCTGCAGGTAGTGTTGCTGTTGAATTCTAATGTTAAATCACGGTGATCTGATAAGATAAATGGCATTACTTCAATTTCTGCATCTGGTGAGGTTTGCATTGTTACCTAGCATGTGGGCAATTTTTGAGAAGGTTCCTTGAGTTACTGAGTAGAAGGTATATTTTTTATGTGTGGATGGAATTCTATGTTGTTTAAACCCATTTGATTCATAACATCTGTTAGTTACCTTATTTCTCTGTTAAGCTTTAGTCTGGCATACCTTTCCAATGGTCAGAGTTGGGTGTTGAAGTCTCCCATTTAAAGTGTGTGGTGTTTAATGAGTAATTTAAGCTTTAGTGGTCTTTCTTTTACATATGAGGGTATGCTTGTATGTGGCATAGATGTTCAGTATTGAGCATTCCTCTTGATTGGATTTTCGTGTGAATAATATGAAATGTTCTTCTTTGTCTTTTTTTTATTGATTTTAGTTTGAAGTCTATTTTCTTAGATAGTAGGATAGTTACACCAGCATGTTTCTTAGGTCCATTCTAATATGCATCAGAAGGATGTCTTCATATCCAATCTGTTAGCCTGTTTGTTTTTATAGGTGTCTTTATTACATTTATATTAAGTGTTATTAATGACCAGTGATTGCTAGCTCCTGTTATTTTAGTTGTCATTGTTGGTGATGTCATTTTCTGTATGTTTTCCTTTGGAATTTGCTGCTGTGAGATCATCTATTGCCTGTGTTTTTGTAGGTGTAGCCTTGGATTGGAGTTGTCCTTCTAGTATTCTGTGTAGGTCTGGGTTTATGACTAGGATTTGGTTAAATCTGGTTCAGTTGTGGAATATCTTGTTTTGTTCATCTATGGTGATTGAAAGCTTTGTTTGGCATGGTAGTCTGGACTGGCAACCATGGTTTCTTAATGTCTGCATAATGCTTGAGTAGAACCTTCTGGCTTTCATTGTTTCCACTGATAATTCAGGTACAATTCTGATATGTCCGGTTTCATATGTTACTTTCCTTTTTCTTTGCATATCATAATATTCGTTCTTTATTCAGAATGTTTAATATTTTGATTATTTTGTGGCAAGGGAACTTTTTTTGGTCCAGTCTATTTGCTGTTCTGTATGCTTCTTGTATCTTCATATGCATATCTTTGTTTAGGTTGGAAAAGTTTTTTTCTATGATCTTGTTGAATACATTTTCTGTGCCTTTGAGCTGGATTTCTTCTTCTACACCTATTATTTTTAGGTTTGGTCTTTTCAAGGTGTCCCATATTTTCTAGATATCTTTTGTTAAGCTTTTGTTAGAAATTATGTTTTCTTTGACCAATGAGTCTCTTTCCTCTGTTGTTTCTTCATTGCTTGAGATACACTCTTCCATCTCTTGTACCCTGATGTTTATGCTTACATTTGTGGTCCTTATCATTTCCTTTTATCTTATTCTTCTATATTTGCCTCAGGTTGTATTTTATTTATTATCTTTATTTCAAGTTTTGAGTCTTTATTTATTTCTTTCACTTCCTTGGTTTCTTTTTCTTAAAGTGATTTTTTGATTTCTTCCAATTTTTTGTTTTTCTTTTCCTCCATTTCTTTGAAAGAATTTTTCATCACCTCTTTAAGGGCCTCAAACATTCTTTAATAGTTATTTATAGGTCATTTCCTTTGGCTTCTTCTATATTTGGTTGTTCAAGTCTTTCTATTGTAGGGCCACTAGTTTTTATTGTTTCTCTTTGTGGTGT
Source organism: Myodes glareolus (assembly GCF_982192425.1). Taxonomy (NCBI): domain Eukaryota; kingdom Metazoa; phylum Chordata; class Mammalia; order Rodentia; family Cricetidae; genus Myodes; species Myodes glareolus. Next base: position 10,166,219 of record NC_142036.1, on the reverse strand, counting down.
TGAATATATTCTTACCTGTCTACCCATCTTTTTTTCTAATTGATGTAGTTGAAGCTGTCGTGTCTCTGGTGATCAATCTTCCAGGTGCCATTGGATCCAAGGATCAGATAGTTGTTCCTTGTAGTGCAGTCAGGGTCTCAGTTCCAGGCACCCGCATGGTCACTCAGTATTCCTGGATTTTGCTCTGAACTCTCTGAGGTCACTCTGCAATACCAGGTGTCTATCATGACTGCTCCCATGAAGGTTACTTGCTTGTTGCTGCTTACACTGAGGTCACTGGCATGGGCTTCCTCCTGTCGATCTCACTATCTGAGGCCTACCTGGTGGAGGTTGCTGGTTTGGGGCTTCCAGGGCAGAGGTTGCTGGTTCAGGCCTGCTACCTCAGAGGTCCTGGATTCATCTTGGGTATTGCAAATGTCTTTGACATGGGCCTGTTCCCTCAGTGGTGGCTTCCTTGTAACTGCTCCTGTGTAGGCTATTGCCTCAGGCCTACTTAAGTGGAAGTCACTGGCTCAAGCCTGATCCTCTGGTGGTCACTGCATTGGTCCTGCCCTGACTGGGGTAACAGGTTCAGGCTTGCTCCCATGGAGGTCCTTGGCTCAGGCCAGTTGAAGCAGATGTCCCTGGCTTGTGCCTGCTCCTTTGCAGTTGGCTGACTTGTGTCCAGTCTTGCAAATGTCTCTGGCTTGTGCTTGCTCTTTCAGCAGTTGCTCCCTTGGAAGGACTGAGGCTGCAGGCCTGCTACAGTTGAGATTGCTAGTTCAGGCCTGCCAAAGCGGTGATCACTGGCTTGCGCCTGCCATGACAGTGGTCGCTGGCTCAGGCTTGCTACCTCAGAGGTTGCTGATTCATGCCTGCTCCTACAGAGGTCTCTGGTTTGGGACTGCTCCCTCAGTAGTGGCTCCCTTGCAACCCTTTCTGCTCCTGTGGAGAATGCGACCTCAGGACTGCTCTGGTGGTGGAAGTCACTGGCTCAGGTCTGTGTCTGTAGATGTCCCTGGCCTGGATCTCATTCCACAAAGTTCTCTGGCTCAGGCCCACTCACTCTGAGATCCCTGACTCGCACCTGGATCCCCAGAGGCCTGCTTCCTCAGAGGGTGCTCCCTTGTACTTGCTTCTATGCTTCTATGCTTTTTTTAAGGAGTGGTTTTATTCATTTTCTTCTCTCCCAAGTCAAGGTATATTTTTAAACACACTGGAGCCATTTAGAGGCTTATTTTTCTCTATCTGTTTTTATTATATATCTGTCTGTTTTGAAGCACATGAATCTTTAACCTGCTTAGCAATAAGGCTAGGATTAAAGCTGTGACCTTGGTGGCTGTCTCCACCACATTTCTCATCTTGTGGAGAGTCTACCTTCATGGTTGGGGTACTGGCCAGGGTCACCTATATTTCCATAAATCTGCAGAGTTTCTAGGTCCATGCCACCACCAAAAAGTCTAAAATCAGTTGCTCATGGGCATCATTTAAATGTTTTGTGGCAGAACCTCTTAAAAGAGCCGAGATGTTTTTGCTGCCAACACCGAGTCAGGAAGTTTCTCTTAAAGGAGCCACACCTCTGCTTGACTCTAGCAAGCATAGCCTACTGGAGTAAAAATGGTTACCCAGAAACTGCACTTGACTCTCATCTTATTTGTCTAGAATCCTTTACTTAATGCCTTCTCAGGCTTTATGTGGAATTCTTGGTAAACATTTTTGGTGCCTTTTGTTGACAAAACTTTCTGTCCAACCTAGTTCTTTAGATATTCAATACCAAATATACACACAGAGTCTTATATTTATTATAAACTAGTCGGGTTATTGTTCAGACTTACAATTAACTAAGACTTATGGTGTAAGATCTCCTGTAATTCTTGTTTATATTTAGTCATATGACTTGGTACCTTTTCTCAGTTTGGCATTCTCATCTTACTTCTTCTTCATTTGAATGGTGACTGATTGACTGCCTAGTCTGATTGCCCTGCCTATACTTTCTGTTGAGCTATTTGCCAATATACATTTTATTAAACCAATATGAGGGTCAAGACTTTTCAGTGTACAAGAGCATTATCTTACAGCAAAGCTACCTGTACCTGGGACAGGATGCCTGGAGACAGGAAGAATCAGACACCATCAGTCTCACACTGTCACAACCTCTACGTTGGCACATATGTGGCATGGAGAGAGAACATCTAGGCCATCTTCCTTCCTCAGGAAACTCAGCCTTGTGTGAGAAAAAGCAGTGAAGTCCCACAGATCAGGAAGGGATTTAACTTAGAGCAGGATTTTGGATTAGGATGTGGGGAATCATCCCTGCCTTCATAAGGGAGGAAGTTAGATATTGACTCCTTTTTCTTGTTCCAGGGTGAAAATCAGTGATCCTGTGTTCTTGTTATCTGAGTGTGGAATAAAGAAGCATGTAGACTGGGGAGTCACTGGAAACACATCAGGGTTTGACCCTTCCTTCTCACTGCAGAGCTGCCTCGACAAGTGTGGACTTGTGCATGTAGTTGCAGGTGCTGTGGGTTCATGAGTGTGGTTGCCTTGTCATGCCTGGAAAACACTGTTTCAATGACATCATCCCTTAGTTCTGCCTTGTAAAGCTCTTTTTATTTCTCTTTTATTATTGATGCCCAAATTTTGGAAAGTGAAGGAATGGTTGAAATGTCCCATTTAGACTGAGGACTTCAGTCCTATTCTCTAAATGTGTGCTAGTTAGGTCTCTGTATTAATCAACACCTTCATAAATCAGAGTTTTGAATTAGCTGAAGAAATGCAATGATATATGTTATAAATTTTAAATTCTTAAGGGGTTGTTTAATACAATGTCCATTTAACAGAATAATAGTGTTAAATTATCTCCTAGGGCTTTTGATCTACCATGTCATGGGTTCTTGGACTGGTTCTTGGAACCAGATATAATTTCAAGTTTTTGGAGGTGGGCCTAAAATCCAATAACAAATATTTAGTCATTCCCATAACATTTATGACACTATTGAATCAGTGTGCATACATTGTCAGACTCTTTACTGTTGTAGGTTATGATTCTTACTTATGAGACCCAAGGCCAGTGTCAGATATCCTCTCATGTTTTCAAACTTGCTTTCTCATGGGTGACTCAAACACATTTCCTGCTTCCTTCCCTGTTCTCAGAACTAGGATTTGTTCTTGTCTTTCTGAGCCTGTTACTGTATCACATTGTTCTTATATGTGGTCCTCACCTGCTTCTTGCCCCATCTTCCCTGTGAACTGCATAAGAAACACAAGGTGAGAATCCCACCTGGACACTCAGCTCCCCTGCCATCTCACCCAAGGTCTCCACACACTATTCACGTACTGCCATGACTTACACGCTCTTACAGGCATGCATGTGACAATGCCGTGGGGGACAGATATTGACTGTGGCCAAAATATTATTGTTTTATATATTATTATTGCTGTATCTAAAATATTATTTTGGGGTGATGACAATGAATTTGTTCCTCCTCCTGAGGTCACTGCAAACCTGCGGTCCCTCTTGGATTTGCAGAGGTCTCTGTTTGTTTTTAAATTTCCTTCCTTTATTCATTATTTTCTTATTATTATGACCTGGAGCAGCATATTAATAAATCCCTTTCACTAAATCGTAGTTTCCTTCTGCACCTGGGGAATCTAACTTGTACTAAAGTTCTGGAAGACAAACAAGACAAACACAGCACAGATGGATTTTATATTCACAGACCATGGTACAGTTACCGTGACTCGGAGAAGAGATGAGCACTGCCTTGGGAAGCTATTTGAAACATCAGATGTCTGACTCTGAGACCTTGGTTTGGCTGGACTGGGTGTTCCTGGGACATGGTGTGAGGGACACAGAAGTTCACATATGAGAAGCATGGGCCTAAAATACTTCTGATGAGAGGGTGGATGTGGGGGAGGGAATAGACTGCACAACTTTAACCACAGCTACACAGACTTATATTCACACATACAGTTCCACATTCTAACACACACTCATACACACTCACAGACACACATACAACAGAGTCACATTTACAGATGAGTTCTCATATCTGAATACACACATAAACACACATTCCAAAATTCATACTTACGGATACAGTCACAATCGCAACACGCATGTACTCACCGTCACACAATCACAGGCATACACATAGTCACACTCCCAGATAAGTAACGTCCCAGCACACACACGCACACACACACACACACACACACAAGGACACAAATAGTTCCAAGCACAGATGCAGTCCCACATCCCATCACAAACATACATCCATACCCCCCTCACACATGCACACTCACAAACTGACACACAGCACCAAAGGCAGACTCAGAAACTTCCCCATTCACAACACCAGGGGTGGCTTTCTTCATTTCTTTCAACAGATCCACTCTGTCTGGCCTGGAATCACTGTTGACAAAGCTGCTCTTGAACTTCAAGACATACTTTTGCCTCTGTCTTCCTAGTGTCCAGATTAAAGGTATGTGGCACTGTGCTTGGCCGTCAAACACAGATTTTTTTAAAATATAATGATTTAATATCACTAAAAGTAGTTTCTTTATCTACAGAGTGTATTCTGAGCACTGTTTTCCTGCCCTCATCTCATCTGAGACTCTCCCCAGCATTCATCTTATCCAAATAATGTCATTTAAGTATTGAACTCATGGCATTTATACACACACACACACACACACACACGGCTTAAAATCCACGATTTCCAATTCATTTTGCTCAGCTAATGGAAATAATATCAAGACTTCAATAGAATAAAAACAATATTTAAGTATGTGTTGTCACTTGAAAGTGGACTTGCTTCCAATGGGTCATATATTTAAACTTTGTTCTCTGTCTGATGCTGTGGAAAGCTTGAGAGGTGGTGCCTCAGGAGGAACTATGTTACTGGGTGTGGATTTTAAATTCTTATATACCAGTTCCCTCTGTGATTTATTCTCTACTTGCAGAATGCAGGTGCAGTGGGAGAAATCATGCATCCCATGTCTTTCTGTTATGATAGACTGTGCCCCTAACCCCCTCAGTCAGCTAGACTCCTTGTTTCTGCATTTGCTTCCTGTTAGCTATATTTCACAGAATAGGAAAACAGCCAGTGCAGCTATAAATGAAAAATATTTTATCTATAAGTGGTAGTACAAGCCTACCTGGGAATGGGTGATGTGATATGTAATGGCACATGGCTTGAGCACTCAGCTACAAAGAGAGGTAAGGTGTTTGGAGCACACATCTAATAAACATAATCAATACATCAAAGACTTCAGAATTAGTCATGTTCCTCCAAGTCTCAGAGAACACTGAGGAAAGTGAGGCTGGAAGAATATAAGAGGTAGAAAACTGCCTCCATCAGATTGGTACCAAGCAAGACTGTAGGGCATTTTCTTGATTAAAAATTTGATTTTGGAAGGATTAGGCAGATTAGAAAGTGCCATTCCTGGACAGCTGTTTCTGGATTGTATAAGAAAGCATGCTGAGCAACCATGGAGAGCAAGCTGGTGAACACTGATTTTGTGTGATTTTTGATTCAGTTCCCCCTTTCAGTCTCTTGCCTTGTTACATGATTTGATTTTCCTCTATAATTATCTGTGAGAGCTATGATGGTATTATCCGTTCTCTTCCCATGATGCTTTTGGGCATGGTTTTTATCAAATAAAAAGTTATAGTCTAGAATAATTTAAAATTCTTTTGATGAGAGGACAGACATGGAAAACGCAGTCAAATATACAATCATACTTATAAATACAGTCACATATCCCAACATACCACACAAACACATTACCAAACACACACACACGCACAAACACACACATGCAGACACTCATCAAATGTACATTAAAAAAAAACATATTCACTGGTAGAAGGGCTGACTTTCTTTCTTACATTCCTTTGACTGGCACGTTTTGGTTGGCCTGGACTCACTATGAAGACCAAGCTGATATTGAACTATGAAAGATTTTCTAGCCACTGCTCCCATATAACTGGATTAAAAGAATGCATCACTCTACCTGACATTCACATGAAGAGTATTAAAAAACTATTTATTTTTTGAAAATATTTACACACAATATGTTCTGATTGCTAATTCTCTCCTTCATTCCTTCCCAGGTATTTCTTCTCTCCCACATTGCCCAGTTGCACAACTGTAAGAATTTTTGGGACATTGAAGAGAATTGCCCCATGGTTTTCATTTTTATCTAGGCAACAAATGTTTCAAAAATCCATAATTGTCAAAATATTTCTTTTTTAAAATCATTATACATTTGTTCTTTTATAGATTACAAGATTTCTATTAATGTATACAATGTATAGTGAAACCATCCAGTACTAAGGAGATGGCTTGGACATTCAGTACTAAGGAGATGGCTTGGGAGTAAGGTGCCTGCCTCCCAATATGAATATCTCAGTTTGATTCTCAGTACTTAACAAGGAACCTGGGTATGATGGTTTTTCCTTATATTCCCATCAGTCAATAGATTGTGACAGGAGGCTCTTTGGGACATATATCTAACCATTCTATCTAAACATGTGAGATCCAATTTCAGTGTGAGAAATTATCTCAAAAAATAAGTTAATGGGCAATTGAGGAAAGTTTTTCTAATCAACATGTGGCTTCCACAGTCATACGCAAACATACACATATGCAGACACCATATCAGCAATGAGCATTTTCATTCATTCAAACATTTCCTTTTTTTCTGGATTGAACTCATAGTTTGTAGATATTTAGAACTAGCTCATGAATGTCATGTCATGGAACTATGTGAAGAGCTAAAGTGTGTCAAGTGGCTAAACCACTATTATGTGAATCTAGAACTGAACTCTTGTAATGCACTGTGAACTTGTTCCCTCTCCACCTTGTTCCATCAACCCTTTCTACTCTAATGACTTTCAATCCCTCTGTAGTCATGACATTACCTCTATTAATGTGGGAAATTATATCTTTCTCTCTACAATTCTGATATTTTTTTTTACTTGGACTTGGTTCTTGACCTTAATACTTTGCACGTTAGACACACACCTTAAAAAACAAAGATGTATGCCTAGCTTTTTTTAAAAAAAAGATTTTTAAAGAATAATCACTTTTATCTACAACACATAACATTTAGATGACAGCATTCATTCCTCCAGTTCTAGAATAAACACCGGCTACCCCCAATGTCCTCTTCTCATTGCACATCACTTAAGACAAAGATCATCATACAATAGAAAAATAAAATGTAAAGGATCGATGTTCTGAGCATCAATATCAATAAGGCAGGAGTAGGGAGGTCAAATAAAACCATAACAAACCATAGGAGAGAGAGAGAGAGAGAGAGAGAGAGAGAGAGAGAGAGAGAGAGAGAGAGAGAGAGAGGAAAATGACATGGAAGGGGAAGACGGAGAAGACGGAGAGGAGGAGAAGGAAGAAACTGTATCTTCTGCTGGTGGCTCCTATCCAGAGTCTGGACCACATCTGTGAAGATGGAAAATAATAACAGAGAGTGCACATGACCATTGTAGCGTCTGCCCCACACTGAAATGAGAAATGCAGAATCTACTGAGCTGCTTTTCAGTCTCTGGCATTCAGAGAGGAACTGGGAATCTGAGGCAGGAAGAGGAACTAGTATGTCTGGAGAGACTTGTTCAGGGGAAGAAGGTCCAGAACTTGAAGGAAAACCCCCTTTCCCAGTCCCACAGGACACATGACGTGAGCTCAGTTTTCCAAAGGTGTTGTGGTAACCTGTGTAATGTAATATTATGAGAAAATAATCATCTCCTGAGTAAACACATAAGCACTCAGAAAGAAACACAGAAACAAGGCACAGATTAACCTACACAAGTATAGACATACAAGAAAAGACAGACAGATGTGAATAAACAACTTGTGTTGCTTGAAAATGTTGTTTCTATCTGTCATTCATCCTACTTAAAATGTCAATATCATGATTGTTTATAATGTTCTGTGATTATATTCATTCATCAGACTACTCTCTCTCTTTTTCTTCTCATTACTTTGACTGTTCTGTCTTCTCCCACTCTCATGTCCCTTCTCTCTTCTCTTCTCCTCTGCTCCTCTTCCTTCCTGTTTGCTTCTTTCTTCTGCTCACCAGAAGTGAGATTCCTGGGTAACACGGTCTTACATGTGTAAATCTCTGAAGAACCACCATAGTATTTGTTAATGTCACTATAAAGTGATATTCACATCAATAAAGCACATGGATCCCTTCCTCTATATCCCTCACACACATTTCAATACTTTCCTTTAGCAAATGGCACTTGCACCATTGGTTACAGGGAACTTATACTTTAGGCTTTAATATCCTTGACTCTGATGATTAGAGATGTTGGCCTATGGAACGTCTTCCACCTACATGAATTTGTCAAGATGAAGGAGTGCAATCAGAGGATGGAGGGCAGGACATTGTCTGCCCATGAGGACATCACCTTTCATAACTGTGTTCTCCGAGCTTGTTTTACCTTGTGGACCCATTTCTAAGACAAGCGAGAGAAATGAGTTTTTATGAGAAGAAAAATGAGACTGATATCTTGAATGAGATAAATGGTGTTCTAACCTTTAACAAGGAGGATTGATGCTACAAGCACAATATTTATTAGTCAAAAATGGCTATATTTTTGAAATATTATGATTTGAATCAAGGTTTCGTACATACAACCCAAGAACTAAGCCATTGGTATAAGTCCCAGAACTGGATGAATAAAGAAATACTTTATTTTTAATTGTATATATACTCTTCTGTGTGGGTAGTGTAGTTATCATGAAGAGAAACAGAGGGCACATGATTCTCTGTACTCACAGAAGTGCTGCCCTGAGACTTGGGTTAACACTTTCCAAGATATTTTGTTTCCTTAGAATCTGATACACTTCCCTAACCATAAGCACTTCTGCCCTACTTGATTATTCTCTTCTGGTCAGAGTGCATTCTGAATTTATAAGGTAACAGTACCATGAAAATATTTCTGTAGTTCAGTTTCTTGCCACAGAAGAACAACTGAATAGAATCTGTTAGCTTTGATCTCCATGACTGCAAAATGAATGGGTTTGCCAGAAAGAAGTCCTATTTAAGGGGTGTGTAGATAGCATTATCACTGGGACTCTTTGGGCAACCAGTCAAGCCAGTTGACAAATTTCAGGCCCAGTTCTAGAATATATACTGCAGATTAATAGAGAAATACATCATATGTAATCATGTGCAGAGCGGGGAGGAGAGAGGGAGGGAGGGAGGGAGGGAGGGAGGGAGGGAGGGAGGGAGACAGGGAGGGAGGGAGGGAGGGAGGGAGGAAGGGGACAGAAAGGTGCCAGAAGGAGAAAGAGAGGGAGAGCAAAAGAAAGAGAGAGTAAAGAGGCAGAGGGCAAAAACAGTAAGATAAACAAACAGAAAAGAATGTCACAATGGAAAATAGTTATTGAATAAAACTGAGAACACTTCAAGGATTACTGTAGAGAGAATGTTAGAATGTGATATGGAGATGCAGCCCAGACACAGAGGAGCCCATCCCTTTATGCCTCTCTGAACAGGCTCCTCTGTGGCACAGTGCTCCGTGTGCTCTCAGCGCCCCCTGCTGGTCCTGATCACCTTGCATGGAGGTTTGTGTCTGAGCTCACAGTAGCTTTCACTCACTGTGTCACTTGCACAGTAATACATGGCTGTGTCCTCAGACTTCAAACTTCCCATTTCCAGGTATAGGCTGTTCTTGGCATTGTCTCTGGAGATGGTGAATCGGCCCTTCACAGCGTCGGCGTAGTGGATGTTATTACTATCATAAATAGATGCGACCCACTCCAGGCCCTTCCCTGGAGCCTGGCGGACCCAGTTCATCCAGTAGCCACTAATGGTGAATCCAGAGGCCACACAGGAGAGTTTCAGGGACTTTCCAGGTAGGACCAATCCTCCTCCTGACTCCACAAGCTGAACTTCACACTGGACACCTGCAAACAGAGATTCCTCATTAGACAACTCTCACAGAATTCAACTTTCTTCTTCTTATGTACACAAATGCACACAGCATATGGTCTCCATAAATTACCTTTTAAAACAATGGCAAGGAAAAGCCAACTGAGCCCCAAGTTCATGGTGAATGTTCTCTGACAAGTGGTGATCAGTGAATGGGAGGACCAGGGAACTCAGCACTGGGCTCCTCTGTCTGAGCTGCAGAGTCAGGGCAATGCTGGTTTTCACTGGCACAGAGAATCCTCATTTGCATGTCTTCCTGCTCTAGTTGCTCAAGAGTTGGAGCCTTGAGGGAAGGCAGTGCTCATAACAGATATAAGGCAACAAAATGAACGATGACAGTTATAGAAATTGAAATAAAATTGTAGTTTTGGATTCAAAATTTCCTTATGAAGAATTCACAGCACTCCAGTTAGTTCCTTTATGTGCGTGTGCATAGAACATGTGGATATTTGTTATCAGGTTTCCTTAGTACATATATGAAATTAAATATATATAAATTAAACAAACACAAATGTTTCTACACAGGAACTCAGTTTTTCCTATGTTCTGGGCTGTAAATGGATTCTCCCTGATGTGGCTCTTTGACAAGGTCACAACATTCAGATGCTGTTAGCATAACTCAGTCACTGTTGCAAGAACACTTGGGAATTTTCTGAATTTTACTTATTTTTGAGACCAAGCTGTCACCTGCTATAGGAGAATAGAAGTGAGATATCCCTTGTCACTCTTTCTCTCCACTGCTTTGCACTTGCTAAGGAGACCGATGTCCAGTAGCATCAAATGCACTTTTTTCCATTCTCTGTTTGATTCCTTTAAACTCCCCACTCCACTGTTATCTTCTGTCATCACTACTCCAGGCAACTCATGACTGTCTTTATTTTATGTTAGAATAGTTTTCATCTACCTAATAATATAATTGTCAAAACCAGCATTTTGATTAAATTTTAGGAAAACCTTATTGTTATTTAAGCAGTTGTCTGGTTTCCTCATACTCTTCTACTTTCCATCATCAGTGCCAGCGTTTGCTTTAACAGCCCCAACATTACCTTGTGCTTCATTCTTGCCCCTCACTTAAGATGTCTTCCTTTCCTAGGGTTCCCATTCTCCTAACCAGGTCTACAAAACAGATGCCAGAACACCTGACACAGAGAATCTAGGTGCTGAATATGACAGAAAGAGGCAGTCTTTACCCTACTAAATATTTGTTATATTTTATGACATAACTGGTTCCAGTTCCAATTACATTCTCCCAAGGCTCAGAGAACACTGAGGAGAGGAGGTGGAAAGAATGTATGAGGCTGAGCATAAAGAAGAGCACTGTGAACTGCTGAATTCTGGATTTGACATGGCTCTCACATCATGAACTCATAGTGACAGTTGTTTTCTGTGTAAGCATACCTAAGACCAGGCCAGTCATAACCATTGTACAAATTATGTCTCAGGCCTTCACTCTTACTGATTATCTGTTAGAGACAAATCTTTCCTGAAAACTGAGACACTTTCTTTTTGAAAATGTTATCATTTATAGGTTTCTTATACTACAGTGCCTGACTACACATGCATGCACACATGAGCAGCATTAACTAGACTTAAAGAGGTCAATACATTCTGAAAGATTTATGTTGGAGATGATTTGGGGGTAACTGAAAGGAAAATAGGGTACAAATGTGATTAAATTTAATTGTATATATTTAGGGTTTGCATTTCCACAAAATAAAGAAAAAATGGTACCCATTGAATGGCTGAATTTAAATTCCCCAAAGAAAATTATTAAGAAAGATATTACTAAATATGAAATAAATGGGTAGTATCCCATAGGTTTGATTATGTTGTGTCTTTATTTTCATTAAATTCAAGGAAGACTTTAATTTCTTTATTTCTTCCTTGACCCAGGAGTGATTCAGTAGTTGACTGTTCAACTTCCATGAATTTGTTGGCTTCCTGGGGGTAGCACTGGTGTTGAATTCTAACTTTAATCCATGATGGTCTGACAAGACACAGGTGGTTACTATTATTGTTTTTGTATCTGTGGAAGTTTGCTTAAATTTCTTGACAAATAGGTCTTTCACTTCCTTAGTTAGAGTTATCCCAAAATATTTTATGCTATTTGTGGCTATTGTGAAAGGAGAAGTTTCTCTAATTTCTCTCTTCTTTATCCTTTTTGTAAAGGAGGGCAACTGATTTTTTGGAGTTGATCTTGTACCCTGCCACATTACTAAAGGTGTTTATAAGCTATAGAAGTTCTTTGGTAGAGTTTTTGGGGTCGCTTATGTACATTATCATATCGTCTGCAAATAACGAGAGTCTAACTTCTTCCTTTCCAATTCGAATCCCCTTGATCCCCTTATGTTGTCTTATTGCTATTGCTAGAACTTCAAGCACTATATTGAAGAGATATGGGGAGAGTGGACAGCTTTGTCGTTTTCCTGATTTTAATGGAATGGCTTTGAGTTTCTCTCAATTTAGTTTGATGTTAGCTGTCGGCTTGCTGTAAATAGCTTTTATTATATTTAGGTATGATCCTTGTATCCCCAATCTCTTCAACACCTTTATCATAAAGGGATGCTGAATTTTGTCAAATGCTTTTTCAGAATCTAATGAAATGATCATATGTTTTTTTTTTCTTTCACTTTATTTATCTGATGGATTACATTGATAGATTTGCGTATGTTGAACCAGTCCTGCATCTCTGGGATGAAGCCTACGTGATCATAATGGATAATTGTTCTAATGTGTTCTTGGATTCAGTTTGCCAGGATTTTGTTGAGACATTTTGCATCGATGTTCATGAGTGAGATTGGCCTGCAATTCTCTTTTATTGTTTTGTCTTTATGCAGTTTTGGTATCAGGGTAACTGTAGCTTCATAAAAAGAATTTGGAAATGACTCTTCTGTTTCTATATTGTGAAATAACTTAAGGAGTATAGGTATTAGCTCTTCTTGGAATTTCTGGTAGAATTCTGCATTAAAACCATCTGGTCCTGGGTTTTTTTTTTTTTTTTTTTTTTTTTGGTCGGGAGGTTTTTGATAACAGCTTCTAATTCTTCACGACTAACAGGTCTATTTAGATTGCTCACCTGGTCTTGATTTAATTTTGGCAAATGGCACTTATCTAAAAACAATTCCATTTCTTGTACTTTTTCCAACTTTGTGGCACATAAACTTTCGTAGTAAGATCTAATGATTCTCTGAATTTCCTCTGTGTCTGTGGTTATGTCCCCCTTTTCATTTCTAATTTTATTAATTTGAGTGTTCTCTCTCTGCCGTTTGATTAGTTTGGCAAGGGGTTTGTCAATCTTCTTGATTTTCTCCAGCGTCCAACTTTTTGTTTCATTGATTCTTTGGATTATTTTCTGTGTTTCTAGTTTGTTGAGTTCAGACCTCAGTCTGATTATTTCCAGTCTTCTACTCCTCCTGCGTGAATCTGCTTCTTTTTTTTTTTTTCTAGAGGTTGCAGGTGTGCTGTTAAGTCTCCAATGTGTGCTTTCTACATTTTCTTTATGTGGGCACTTAGTGCTATGAACTTTCCTCTTAGCACTGCTTTCATAGCGTCCCATAAGTTTGAGTATGTTGTGTCTTTATTTTCATTGATTTCAAGGAAGATTTTAATTTCTTTCTTTATTTCTTCCTTGACCCAGGGGTGATTCAGTAGTTGACTGTTCAGCTTCCATGAGTTTGTAGGCTTTCTGGTGTTCGAATTGTTATTGAATTCTAACTTCATTACACGGTGATCTGACAAGACACAGGTGGTTACTAATATATTTTTGTATCTGTAGAAGTTTGCTTTGTTACCGAGTATGTAGTCAATTTTCGAGAAGGTTCCATGAGCTGCAGAGAAGAAGGTATATTCTTTCCTATTTGGGTGGAATATTCTATAGATGTCTGTTAAGTTCATTTGATTCATTACCTCTAGTAATTCTCTTATTTCTCTGTTGGGTTTCTGTCTGATTGACCTGTCCATTGGCGAGATAGTTGTGTTGAAGTCTCCTACTATTAGTGTGTGTGGTTTGATGACTGCCTTGAGTTCTGAAAGTTTTTCTTTTACATAAGTGGGTGCTATTTTTTTAGGGGCATAGATATTTAGGATTGAGACTTCCTCCTGATGAATTGTTCCTGTTATGAGTATAAAATGTCTGTCACCATCTCTTCTGATTGATTTTAGTTTGAAGTCAATTTTGTTGGAAATTAAAATGGCCACACCCACTTGTTTCTTAGATCTGTTTGCTTGAAAAACCTTTTCCCAACCCTTTACTCTAAGTAAGTGTCTGTCTTTGTGGTTGAAGTGTGTTTCTTGTAAACAGCAGAATGTTGGATCCTTTTTTCGTATCCAATCTCTTAGTCTGTGCCTTTTTATAGGTGAGTTGAGTCCATTAATATTGAGTGATATTAATGACCAGTGATTGTTGACTCCACTCATTATTTTTTTATTTTTTTTATTTTTTGTTTGTAGTAGAGTTTTTGTGTTTCCCTTCTTTGAGTTGTAGTTGTGAAGGGTCGCTAAATTTCTGAGTTATTGTAGGCAGTGTTGACAATGTTGAGTTCCTTGGGTTGCTATTGTCCTTCTATTACTTTCTGTAAGGCTGGATTTGTGGCTACGAATTGTTTAAATTTGTTTTTATCCTGGAATATTTTGTTTTCTCCATTGATAATGAACAATATCTTGGCTGGGTATAGTAGTCTGCGTTTGAATCCATCGTCTCTTAGTTTCTGCAGTACCTCTATCCAGGACCTTCTGACTTTCATGGTTTCCATAGAGAAGTCTGGTGTAAGTCTGATAGGTTTACCATTATAAGTTACTTGACCTTTTTCCTTTGCAGCTCTTAATATTCTTTCTTTAATCTGTACTTTTTGAGTTTTGATTATTATATGGTGAGGGGATTTTTTTTATCAAGTCTATTCGGTGTTCTGCGTGCTTCTTGAACTTTCATAGGAATATTGTTCTTTAGATTGGAAAGTTTTCTTCTATAATTTTGTTGAATATATTTTCTGGGCCTTTGATCTGCAATTCTTCTCCTTCTTCAATTCCTATTATTCTCAGATTTAGTTTTTTTTATTGTATCCCAGATATCTTGAATGTTTTGTGATGAGAATTTGTTGGATTTGCAATTTTCTTTGATCAGAGCGTTTATTTTCTCTATGGTGTCTTCAGAATCTGAGATTCATTCTTCCATCTCTTGTATTCTATTGGTTATGCTTGATTCTGTAGTCTCTATTCGTTTACCTAGATTTTCCATATCCGGCTGGCCCTCGGTTTGTTTTTTCTTCATTGCCTCCATTTCAGTTTTCAATTCTTGAACTGTTTCCATTACCTGTTTGATTGTTTTTTTCTTGGTTTCCCAGGATATCATTCATGGATTTACTCATTTCTTCAAACTTTTTGTTAAACTTCTCATCCAGTTTTTTACTCATTTCTTCAAACTTTTTGTTATAGTTTTCATCCAATTCTTTAAGGGAGTTATTCATATCATGTTTAAGGGACTCTATTGCTTTCATAATGGCACCTTTTTCCACTTCTTCTGGATTAAGGTGTTCAAGTTCTTCTATTGTAGGGTCGTTGGAATCTGATGTTTTCATGTTGTTTTTCAGATTGTTGGAGGAGTTCTTGCCTTGGCCTCTGCCCATCTCTTCCTTCAAATGCTCTCTATTGGATCTTCTGATATCAGGTCAGCTTCCCTTGTTGTGCAGGGACCTCACTGACAGAAGGCCTACCTTTACACAGGCAAGCTATTGAAACACAGGTACTGCCTCCTGCCAGGTTGCACTTACTGCCCAGGCCAGCTTGCAATGCTGCTTAGTTGGGGAAATTTTATGGCTCCAGGGGAAAAGGAGGGATGGAGGAAGGTGTACCTGGACGAAAGCTGGGATGGGCGGTGAGAGAACTTAGCAGGGTGGAACCACCACTGCAGGGTGACCAGGAGTCAAGGGGTTCGGGGAAAGTCTGAATTCCTCCTTGCCCAGCTTCTGCCATGGGCCAGGAGCAAACTAACTCCTCTGATGTATGTCTGCCCGCGGCTCAGTGCCCCTTGCTGTCCAGGAATGTCACTGATATGACACAGGGCCCACCTATCCTCAGACAGGGTATTGAAACACAGGCTCATTCTGCTTTTCTCCTTACATTTTTATATCTCGCTTTCTCTGTCCTCAGGTTGTAGCACATAAGAGCCCAGGTTCTATGATTATAGCATTGGTAAGAGAGGAGAAAGCCAGCAGTTCATAACACCCCGTGAAATAAAGTTGCATGCAACCAGGATTGAGGGTTATGTGATCTGAAGAATTAAAAAGACATCGTGATAACAAACATGGAAGGAGGGCATGCTTGCACAGTCAGAACTGTTTGACTTGTGGTGAGCATAACCATAGAGGACAAGGCACTTTCCTGAGATCTTCACATGCCTTGGTAATGTAAATCACCAGGGAATGGAAATGAGGAGCTGTAACCAACCTGCCCTGTCAGATCCTGGAGAACATCCACCATTTCCTATGTATTGAAACCCCACATTTTATTTCCCTCATTTTTTGTGCATAATCTGTTTACTGTCAGTGGTAGTGTTGGGGCTCGAACATAAGATAGATGAGACAGTCATCCTTGCAAATACTGACTGAAAAACAACGCTATGAGTGTTGTGTTCTTCTTATTCATGGTATTCTGGAGGTTAAAAGAATATTTCTCAGAAATGTTTACTATGTCTAATATTGGGTTTGTCTGATATTTTCATTGTGGTTACAAAAATTGGGAAAGGATATCACAGATATATTTCTGATAATATATTTGAGAACATTTTTGCTGACTTATTCAGGTATTTTTGACTTTGGTTACTGAAGAGATAATCTCTATCTATATTCCGTCCTCTCTTGCTACCTGGGTTATTTTTTTTCTGTGATTCTGCCTAGAAGGAAGTTACAAAGCAAAAGTCGCTTGCAAAGGGAGTGAGTTTATGGTTAAATTAAACATTATTTATAATTATCTTCTATTTGAGAGGTGGATCCTTCTTCTTAAGTGTTTCATCATTCATTTTTTCCTATGTGGTGGACAAATGGCAGTCATTTAATGGGCCACATTATCATGACAATATCATGCTGTCTATTTGTGTTGTAGTTAGAATTCTGTCAATAAAATACAAAACATAGTCATTAGGGAACAAAGAACCCCTTTTGGGAAACATGCCTTCATCATTTCGGTCTGCATGCAAGACTTTTCTTGTTTAATGACTGATATAAGAGGGCCCCAGGCTGATGTTGAAGATGCCATCCATGAGAAGGTGTTCCTGGTTTGTATAAGAAAGCAGTCTGAACAACCATGGAGAGCAAGTTGGTAAGCAAAGTTACTGGTTTCTGATTTCATTCCCACCTTCAGGTTTGTACCTTGATTTAATGTCCTGACTTTCCTCATGATACATTTTGAGAATTAAGATGACAAAAACCCTTTCATTCACATGTTAGTTTTTTTCATAGTGTTGATCACATTAATAGATCACAATGTAGGACAATGGAAAATTCTTCTCATGAAAATAGGAAAGTAAGGGACATGACAGCCTGATCAACTAGAAACACAGCCACACACAGAATCTCCCTTCCAGATGCAGCCACACATTCCAACACACACAGACAGAGACACAGACACAGAAAATGATGAAAGTCCCACTTCCATATACAGTCCCATACCCATCCAACATACCCACAATCAGAAACACCCTTCAATATACAGGTAGAGTGGATGACTTACTTCTAATTTGACAGGGTAATCTTGGTGGTCTGGACTTTCTATATAGATCAAGCTATGAGAGACATTATTGCTTCTCACTCCCCATTGAATGGATTAAGGCTATGTTTCACCATGCCTAACCAACAACTTCAGTGTAGTCAATATTCAATGAATTTATTTCCTTAAAAAATTTCAACACAATATATCCTGATAATTATTTTCTTTTGCAGATCCTGCCTATTCCCCCAATTCCAGAATTCCATAAAAAGTCAGAGTTTTAAGGGTCATTTATGAGGACATATATGGGTTTGGATATGAGGCATTCATTTCCATATAGACAGTTAATTGTTTTAAAATTCATAATTGGCAATATGTTTTCTCTTTTAAAATTATTATATAACACACTTATTTGCTTTGATGAATGAGTTTGTTTATCAATGTATTGTGATAATATTTATGGCTCAAGAGATGGCTCAGTAGTAAGACACCTAATTTCCAGTATTAGTATCCTAGCTTGATTCACAACATTTAGCTTAGAATCTGGTTGTGTCGGTTTAACATATATTCCCAGCACTGGGGGGCATTGTGACTGGAGGTACTCTAAGTCTTGCCATCCAAAGATTCTGCCTGCTTATTTGTGCTCCAGGATCACTGTGTTATCTTTTCTGAAAAATAAGGTAGAAATCAACTGGTAAACGTACTCAAAATCAACACTAGCCTCTAATCACACATGCAAGCCATGTATTGTGCACACACAGTCTAGCCAATTAACATTTTTAGCAATTTGAACAGTGTCCTTACCTGGCATTGGATTTACAGTTTGTAGTTGTTTAGAACGGTACCACGGATGCTGCAGATCTTGAATGAACTGTTTGCTATGGAACTCAAGAGATGAACTCCTGTAGACTTGTTCCTTCTCTGATATTTCCCAACTGCACTAACTTTGGGAACTTCTATTCATTTTCCATCCATGACAGTGACACTTTTAAGTCTCTGAAAGTGAGAAATAATATTTCCCTAAGTGCTTAATTCTTATCTTTCAGTGAGCTTGGTTCTTAAACTTAAGATCTTTTGTATTGGCACAAAGCACTTTATCACAGAGATACAAGCCTAGTTCAACCTTTTAAAACATCAGATCTTTCTACAAAAAATAATTTTTGATGACTGCATTTATTCATTAATAAAATAAACACCAGGAACTGCAAATTATTCTTCCTTAATGCCCAGCACTTATAACTGATTCTGTAAAGGATTAATTTGCTGCCGGGTGGTGGTGGTGCACACCTTATATCCCAGCACTCAGGAGGCAGAGGCAGGTTGATCTCTGTAAACTTGAGGCCAGCGTGGTGTACAAGTGTTAGTTCCAAGAAAGAATCCAAAGCAGCAGAGAAATCCTATCTCGAATACACAAAAACAAACACAAACAAAAGGATCAATTTTCTTAGCGTAAATTTGAGAATGTTGGGATATTGAGGATAAATCAAACCAAACAAAGAAAATAGAAGGAAGAGAACAAGGAGAAGTATGGAAACTGCACCCTCAGCTGGTGACTCCTATTCTCATTCTGGACTGCATTATCTTTTCAAGACTTCTGCGTAGTTGAACCATAGCATGTGCTGGAATCTCACTACTCTTGTTCAACTACACACACCTGAATGAAAAGAAAAATAAGAGCAGACTGCACATAAGAGTTAGAGTGTCTGCCACACATGTAAAAGAGGAAGATGGGTCCTGCTGAGCTGTGTTCTCTGCCTCTGGTACTTTGAGAGTCAGTGGGATCTTAAGAAACTGAAATGTCTTCAGAGGCTTACTCATAGTAAGGGAGGCCCTGAGCCTGAGTCAAACCTGAAATCCCAATCTTTCTGCTCACCTGATCTCAGGGCAGGTTTCTGTGGTCAGATGATGTTGCAGTAACCTCTGTAATGTAAGCTGTTTATAGATAATGAGTAAGTATGCATCTCTGAAGAAGCACATAGACACTCAGGCATATACACACAGACAGATATACAACAGAGACAATCCTTCCCACAAACACAAGTACAAGGGCAGATGGATATATGTATATTAACATCATAAGATATTTGAAAATTTTCTTTTTCCGCAATTGTCATTCATTCTACTTAAAAACAAACACCATGCTCATTTATAATGTACTATGATTACATTGTTTCATCCCACTACCCTCTCTCTTCTTTCTCTCACTACTTTGATCTTTCTGGCCTCTTCTCTAATTATATCTCTTCTTTTCTATCCTCCCTCCTTTCCTGTTTTTCTACACCAACACTGCTTCTTCTGTCTGCTCTTCCAGAAGTGAGATTTCAGGGTCACATTGCCTTGTGTTATTCTCTGAGGGACACCCACAATTTCATAATGTCTTAGTAGAACCACATTCCTATTTCAACAGCAAAGGCATCTCTTTCCCTCCATTCTTATATCAAATGATCTCATTCTTTTCTTGCATAAATGGCACTCATATCATTGGTTACAGGCAACTAATTATTTTGGATTTAAGATCCACTTCTGCCGTTGTTAGAAATGTGAGCTTTATGTAACCTCTTCTGCCCACTTTCACCAGTCATGGTTAATCATCTCAATCAAAGGAGGGAGGGCAGAACAATGTGTGCTCATGAGTACATCACCTCTCAACTCTGGGTTGCTGGAGCTATCTGTTAACCTCCGGATTCAAAACTTAGAGTAGTGAGAGAAAGGATATTTTCTTGGAAAGAAAAATTGAACTGTTCTCTTGAATGACAGAAACCATGTTATAAACTTAACAGGGGGTAGTGAGGTTTCAAATGCAGTATTTATTATTCAAAATGATAAATATATTTTGAAATATTACCATTTGAATCAAAGTCTAATATAAGCTACACAAGAACTAGACCATTGGGCTAAACCATAGCATTTAAT
The DNA here is from genome assembly GCF_982192425.1 of Myodes glareolus. Classification (NCBI taxonomy): domain Eukaryota; kingdom Metazoa; phylum Chordata; class Mammalia; order Rodentia; family Cricetidae; genus Myodes; species Myodes glareolus. Next base: position 10,145,663 of record NC_142036.1, on the reverse strand, counting down.
GAGACTTTTTAAAAAAAATACACTGTTTTAATTAGGGGTATATGTTTTTGTGTGGGTAGTGTAGTGCTCATGGAGATAAACACATACCACAGGGTCCACTAGACTCACATGTGGCTCTGAGCTACCTTCAACTTCTAGGATTTACGATCTTCTTTGGCTTCTTCACAAACTGATGCTGGTCACTGAACAGGATCATTTTGTTCTGTATGATGATATGCGTTTTGTTCAGGTCAAAGCACATCCTAAATTTCAAAAACAAATATTATGGGGATGTGAAATTAAAGTTTTTGCCACACTAGAACTTTTCAGTGAGTTCTGAACACATAACTCAGAATATATAATGAAAAAAGAGAAATGGGTGTGGTAGCCAACCAGATATACCATATAGGGAATGTGTAGACAAAACCATCACTGGGACCAGACTATCCGGTCATTGAGATCCAGGCCCAGTGAGGGAATTTGTCTCAAAACAAGTGGTACAGATTGCTAGAGAAATGCATCATATGTCAGCACACACACACACACACACACACACACACACACACACACACACACAAATAAACACACAGGGAGAGAAGTAAGAAAGAAAAATCAAAAGAAAGAAAGAGGGAGAAAGAGAGAGAAAGAGAGAGGGGGGAGAAATAGGTAGACTGAGGGAGATAAAGGGAAACAAGGAGAAACACTATAATAAATAAACATAACTGGAAACGGATTTTGAATAAATATTTGGACATTCAAGGATTACTATACACTATTCATGTAGAGAAAATATTTAAGTGAGATATGGAGAGGAAGGGTAGACACAGAGAAGTCCAGTCTGCCATGCTTCTCTGAGCAGGATCTTCTGTGCCCCAGATCTCTAAGTGCTCTCAGCTCCCCCTGCTGGATCCGTGTTTCCCACAGATGTGTTTTTGTCTGAGCTCACAGTAAAATTCACTCACTGTGTCTTAGCACAGTAATACATGGCTGTGTCCTCAGACCTCAGACTGCTCATTTCCAGGTACAGAGTGTTCTTGGCATTGTCTCTGGAGATTGTGAACCGGCCCTTCACAGCGTTGGCATACCTGGTGGTATCACCACCTTGATTAATTTTTGCAACCCATTCCAGCCCCTTCCCTGGAGCCTGGCAGACCCAATTCATCCATTAGCTACTGAAGGAGAATCCAGCGGCTGCACAGGAGAGTTTCAGGGACTTTCCTGGCTGCACTAATTCTCCGCCAGACTCCAGCAAATGCACCTCACACTGGACACCTGTAAACACAAAGAATTTTGGTTAAAAAACTGACACAGAAGATTTTTTTCTTTTTCTAGTGTCCACACAACACACACCATCTCATCTTTATGAATTACCTTTTAAAATGAGGACAAAGGAAACCAATATGAGCCCTAAGTCCATGGTGAGTGTCCTGTGTTCACTGATGAACCCTGACTGTGAGGACTTGAGAATCCAGGGCTTGTCTCCTCTGCCAGCGCTGCAAGGTCAGGGCAGGACTGGATTTTATGGGCACAAAGAACACTTATTTGCATATCTTCCTGCCATAACAGGATCTGTAGTTGGACCTGGGCAGAAGGCAGTACTCAGAGCAGATATAAGACATCATACACACTGATGATAGTTATAGAAACTGAAGCATTAACGTAGCTCTGTGTATACATTTTTCTTGTTAGGAATTCACCACACTATTTAGTTCCTTTTCCACCACAGGCATAGAGAATGCTGTGTTTCCACACTGTCCTGCCTCTTTAGGATCAATGTGAAAATTAAAAGCTCCGCAAACACTAGAATCTAATGTCTTTCTAGATATTAGCTCTGTCCTAATGTTCTGCTGGACATGGCTTCTTCCTGAGGCCGATCTTGCATAGGATCACACCGGCCTCTAAGTAGAATTCCTTTGCTGTGACAGGAATACTTGAAACTATTCTGAATTTTACACAGTTCTGATAGGGGCTGTCATATGGCCCCAGGAATCTAGGAAATGGAATATTCCCTGTTACAGTATTCAGTCAGAGTATTTGTAAAGAATATATCTTCCCCATTTGGTCTGAGCATTGGTTAAGGTAAAAACTCTCTAGTGTCTGAATACTCTGCTTTTCTGTTCCTTCACTTTTTGCCCCTGGTAGCGGACTCAGGCTCTTTATCATTAAGAACAATTAGAATTCGTGCAACAGGAGGTGTTCCTGCTGATGTTGACTTTGGCTTTGAGATCAGAAATATAATGTGTGTTTCCACCCCTCCAGATTCTTCACATCCACTTCAGACACTTTTCTGGAGGATGGCAGATCCAGCTTACACCATAGTTGGTTAATGAGAATCCAGATGCAGTTCAGGTGAGGGACAGGGTCTGTGAGGGCTGTACTAGACCAGGTCCTTACTCCTTCATCTGTACCTTGGACAGGGAACCTGGGAAGAGGTACAGCCACCATGATACATGGATCCCACAGATGACATGCTGGGTCTCTCTCCTGAAACTCTGAAACACTTACAGCTTGGAAAGCTCACGAGGCAGAGGAGCAGCACCAGGACGACCACGCCCTACTGGATGCTTTAGTGAGAAGGAGATGGGACCTCTTATCCAGGCCTGGAATTTAGCCTGAGGAGGAGGGTTTCTTTGCATTGTGGGAGGTTCCTGAGAAGATGAAAGGAAGCACAGGGCACGGTTTACACTTTTCCTTCAGGTTTCTGATAATGCCCTTGTGTTTCTTAGAGAAGCTGGTGATAAAAAAAATGAGTAAAATTTTTCTGACACTGTCTATATTCTCACTTACATATAAACAGGAAATTGTATGATTCACACTGTGAAGATCTTAGATGCAAAACATTAAGTGACTCCACATTCATACTGTGCAAATAACTGAAGATAACACATTCTCCATGCGTATCCTCATAAATCCCAGTAGAGTGTTTAGATGGAATTTAGTAATAAGATGCACTTCAGGCTCTTCCTGATGTAAAATCAGGATTAAGGAACTACTTAAAATTCTTTCCGTTGTCATTGAAGATAATTTTATTCTTATCACTCACTTAGAAAATCCAACTTGTGAGGATGCAACTCAAAAACATTTAGTGCAAAGATTTTACTTTTTAATCCGAGAAAAGATTCAAGGGATTGATTTTCATACTCATAAGTGTTCTCAGAGTGCACACTGGTCTACTCAGGGACACCATACCTGTATATTTACTAATTCCTGTTTTCTGTTTTTCTGTGTCTTTGTCATTATGAACTTTTATATGTCCTTCCTTGTCTTTTCACCATTTGAATCACATTGCAAGGCAGGTTCCTAAATATTATTGTTGTATTCGTGAGGGATGAAGGGTCAGTTCTTCATGACACCTCGTAAAAAGCAGTAGCATGGAACCAGAATTTAGGATTATGTTACCTGAAGCAATAAAAAGACAGAGAATCCTAAGTGATGAAAAGAAGTGGAGAGGAGGATGTGATTGAGCAGTGGGAAGTGTTTTTTTGTGGTGAAGACCACCATAGAGAAAGGGGATTTAGGGCTCAGCTCCATGCCTAGGTAATGCAAACCATCAGGGAAAGACAAACAATATCTCAAAACAATCTGTTCAGTAAATCCCAGAGAATATCCATCAATTCTTTCATATTGAACACCCCATATGTCGTGTCCCTTCTTCCTCTGAGCATATTCTGTATGTGAGTAGCAGTAGTATAGACAGGTCTTAATATTGTGGAGCCTGCCAACATGTGCCAGTTATGATGGGCACCTGAGACTCTAATTGCTTTTCCCCCTTGTTCAGGATGCCCTGTGTGTTATAAGAACATTTTTATACATTATGCTCAATGTGCCTCACCTTTGGTTTGTCTGATTTTTTTTATTATGATTTTAGGCTTTTGTGAAAGATTACAAAAATAATTGCATATTTTTCATACAATCTTGGAGAACTGGTATGTGACCTCCTTTTTGCTGGTGAAAACGAAAATTTATTATATTTTCTTATTAGATACTTGATTTTACTGGAACACAAATCCTTAGAAATATAGTAATATGTGCATATCTCTGTAGCCCATTATCTAGGACAATATGCAGCACAAGAAAGGTTGAATAAACTTTTGAAACTAATTGAATAAATACTGATTTTGAGTATTAGGTTAAAAAGATCATCTTAGTATAATGCATCCCATGCACTATAACTGCATTTGGTATATATTTCAGGATTTTACCCAAATATCAATGTTTTTTCTTTTTTATTATTTTATTACTTTAAAAACATACCAAATCAAATTTCTACTCTCTCCGCCCCTCCTACTCCTTGTCCATGACCTCGCATCCCTCTCCCCTCCAATCCTAAAAGAGGACAAGGCACTCTGCCCTCTGGCACATCCAAGGCTCTCCCTACTAGATCTAGGTTGAGCAAGCAGTTTGACTGTGATATCAGGAAATAAAGAGAAATGTGAAACTCTCTTTTCAATGAAAATGTTATTTCTATTGTTTACACAACTAGATTTGAGATTGCTGGATAACATAGTCTTTAATTTAATTGCCTGATTATCCAACACATTATTTGATAATTTCATAGTTGAACCATTTACACATTGATAGAGAACAGGAACCATTTCTCCCATGCCCACAACACTTGTTCTCATTCTTTTCCTTGGTCAATGGCAGTCTTTCCATTGGTTAAGAGGCAATTCATTCTTTACAATTTAATTTAGATTACCTTGGTGAATGGAAATGTTGGCTTTCTGCATCCTCTTCTGTGCGCATGCATTGGCCAAAATGAAAAATCCTAAGACCAGAGGATGGAAGCCAGAAAGATGGTGACCCAAGGGAACCTTAATTGTTTTCTCTTTCCCTGATCCAAGTGTTATCTTACAGATTTATCTCAGGCAAATGATAATAATGACTTACTCTTGAGAAGAAAAATGACACTTCTGTCTTGGGGTCTTTCAATTATTCCTATAAAATATAATCACAGGGCATGCAAAGGGTGTAGAATTTCAAGGAAATCCCCATACTATTGGTGCTTACTTTCTATTTCAGAGGAGGATTCTTGTCTGTACTGTTTGTTCAATAATATACTTATGTCAGTATGCACATATTAATAGTATTTTGGACATAGTGTTAGATTCTCTGTACCATGTTCCTTCTCTTTTTCAATAGTGAATTTCTTGAGAATTAGAAAATCTTGATGTTGGTTCTAATATAGCTGAAGTTCAAACAATAACTTTTACCATTTCTCCTTGCTTTTCTTGGTTCACCAACAGACATTTATATTGCTGCACAGTCTGACCCTGGGTAACATGACAGTGGATCCTCTGCATTCATCATTGTGTGGAGTTGTTCAGTTCACTAGTTATGTGTTCTGTTCTCGGGATCTTAATAACATAGTCAATTTGGTCTCCAAAGTTTCATCACACACTATTAGTGAAACTGTAAGAATTTACTGAGAAGTCTCACCTTCAGGTGTGCAGATTCTCTTTTCCTTTTACTTCAGGTTCATGATCCATTTACATAGAGTCCATTGCCTATACTGCTTCTCTGAATTACACTTCTCTAACACCAGGTCCTTCTGGTCAGCAGCAAGAGAGAGTGCCCAAGGAGTACTACTGCAATAATATTTAGGCAGAAAGAGTACCAACAAAAGCACACACTGTGAAAAATCAAGGAACTCATTTGCCTTTGGGAAGTACTGGTGAGAGATGAATGCAGGAAAGTAGCTGAAATCAGCTAGAATGTGTAAACAACTGACTGATAATTTTGTGGTCTGAGAGTACACATTATACCCGCAGAGATATCATTACATTGGACTCCAAAGGAAAGGGAATTTTTATCAAAATGCAAATGTTTAAAAATAGAATTTTGCAGAAATGATAATGAATACACAATTTTATGTAATCCTATGTGTATAGAAATAAGAAACTGTGGGTGATACATTTTCAAATCAAATTTTAGAAAATCACATTAATTCAGAAAATTTGTGTTTTGTACATCACATGAGAAAAAATAAGGTGAAGGAATTAGAGATTAAATAAGACAAAATTCCCTAATGTCCTTACTGAATTTACAATGAATGTTATAATTACAGACTTCTGCTAAATTGCATATATCTATAATGATACACATACACAGGGCCACACCTATACAAACACACACACAAACACAAACACACATATATATGCATATATATTAAAATATATAAAATTAATGTTCTATTTGTATAGAGAAAGAAATAAATGAATAGCTTAGAGGGTTTGTGGAGAAACAGAATTTAGTTTTAAACTTTAAATAAGCTTAGCATAATATGACAGTGAAATGGGGTTGTTAAAAAGATATCCTTTGTTATAAGAGGAAGTCATATGTTCCTTTATTAGAACACTGGCTTGTGCAGCACATTCTATAACTGCATAGCATCTGAAACATTCATAAAATGTTCCTGCAATGTCCCCTCTTTGTATTCAGAGCCCTCTGTTGCTCCTGAGGTTCTGTAGGAAGATTTCTGTGCAGGCTTATATTGGCATGGACAGAGAAATAGGGGGCTGTGTCTTCAGTTTGCAGATTGTTCAATTTTATGACTTGGGGGTGTTCCTGTTAATATTTAATTGGGCTTTGAGAGCTGAATTATAATCAGTGCTTCCACCAATCCATATTGCTTCCATCTCCTCCAGACCTATTTCCAGAGACTTGCAGAATCAGCTTACACTATAGCAGGTTTATGAGAACCCAGAGACAGTGCAGGTGAGAGACAGAGTCTATAAGGACTACACTAGGACAGGTCCTATCTCTGTCAGATGAACCTGTGACATGGAATCTGGGGACAAGCAACATTAGTATCAATCGTACATGATGTAGATGCCATGTCTAGCTGCCTCTTTGGAAACTCAGAAATAATTAGAGCTAGGATAAGTAACCAGGTAGAGTAACAGTGCCAGGCCAACAATTCTCTGCTGAAGGATCTAGTGAGGAGACAGGGCTTCTGTGCTAGGCCTGGGTTTTTAGCCTGAGTCTGAGGGTTGCTTTGAATTAGGAGAGATTTCTGACAGAATAAAAGCACAGGGCTTGTAATTTTTCTTCCAATTGACTGTTTCTTTCTTGAACTTATTTGATGAAATGAAATGTATCCTCAGGAACATTATCTTTGCTCAGTCTGGATTTCCATTTTTAGAAAAGCAGGAAACAGCTTAGAAACAAATCTTGGGAATATTTATCATGAGTCCTCATCCAAACAATGCACACAGAATACTGTGCCATGTCCTAAATGCAAATTTACAACTAACTTCAAACTAAGATTGTTTTGGGACTCTTGGCGATCAGAAGTACTGCTTAAAAATCTACTAAAAAGAGCTTCTGCAGCAGGGTCTTCATTGTTCCACTGGACTCTTCCTTGCACCTACTATCACCCTTTTGTCTCCTGTGTCCTTGGAATACCAGCTGTCCCTATTTCAGTGCTGAGGAGTTCCAACCAGAGGGTTGAGTCTGGGCTATCAGGGGCAGACTGTCCCAGAAGAGAGCACAGCCCACCCCCCTCAGCTTATACTGCAGGGTCTTCTGTGTTTCACTGGACCCTAACCTGCCACCAAGGTTGCCCTTCTGTCTCCTGTGTCTTGGAATACCAACTATCCCTATTTCAGTGCTGAGGAGTTCCATCCAGAGAGGAAGAGATAGGCAGGTGCCAATGCAAGAATTCCTCCAACAACCTGAAAGGCAACATGACATCACAAGAATCCAGCGATCACGAAACTGGAAGAAATGAACACCCTACTCCATAAGAAATAGAAGAAATTGACACTAAGTGGAACTATATGAACATAATAGAGCAACTTAAACAGGAGGTGAAAATCTGCCCTAAAGAAATGGAAGAGAAGTATAACAAAAAGTTTGAGGAAATGGGTAAATCAGTAAATGAAACCCTGGAAACTAAGAAAAAAAATCAAACAGGTAATGGAAACAGTTCAAGAATTGAAAACTGAAATGGAGGCAATGAAGAAAATACAAAGTGAGGGCCGGCTGGCTATGGAAAATCTAGGTAAATGAACACAGACTTCAAAAACAAGCATAATCAACAGAATACAAGAGAGAAGAACAGATCTCAGATTCTGAAGACACCATAGAGAAAATAAATGCTCTGACCAAAGAATAACAAATCCAACAAACTCTCATCACAAAACATTCAGGAAATGTGGGACAAAATAAAAAAACCAAATCTAAGAATAATAGGGGTTGAAGAAGGAGAAAAATTGCAGATCACAGGCACAAAAATATATTTAACAAAATTATAGAAGAAAACTTTCCCAACCTAAAGAACGATATTCCTATGAAGGTTCAAGAAGCATACAGAACACCGAATTGACTGAATGAAAGAAACATCCCCTCACCATGTAATAATCAAAACACAAAACATTCAGATTAAATTAAGAATATTAAGAGCTGCAAAGGAAAAAGGTCAAGTAACTTATAAAGTTAAACCTATCAGAATTACACTGGACTTCTCTATGAAAACCATGAAAGCCAGAAGGTCCCGGATAGAGGTACTGCAGAAAGTAAGGGACCATGGATGCAAGCCCAGAGTACTATACTCAGCCAAGCTATCGTTCACTATCAACGGAAAAACAAAATATTCCAGGATAAAAACAAATTTAAACAATACATAGCCATAAATCCAGCCTTACAGAAAGTATCAGAAGGAAAACCACAACCAAAGGAACCCAATATTGCCAATACTGCCTGCAATAACTCAGTCATATGGCGACACTTCACAAGCACAACTCAAAAAAGGGAAACACACAAACTCTACTACCCCCCCCCCCAATATCCGGAGTCAACAACCACTGGTCATTAATATCACTTAATATCAAAGGACTCAATTCACCTATAAAAAGGCACAGACTTAGAGACTGGATATGAAAACAGGATCCAACATTCTGCTGTTTACAAGAAACGCACCTCAATCACAAAGACAGACACCTACTCAGAGTAAAGGGTTGGGAAAAGGTTTTCCAAGGAAATGGAACAAGAAACTAGCAAATGTGGCCATTCTAATATCTAACAAAATTAACTTAAACTAAAATCAATCAGAAGAGATGGAGATGGACATTTCATACTCATAACAGGAACAATTCATCAGGAGGAAGTCTCAATCCTGAATATCTATGCCCCTAATAAAAAGGGACCCAATTATGTAAATAAACACTTCTAGAACTTAAGGTAGTCATCAAACCACACACACTTATTACTAGGAGACTTCAACACACCTCTCTCACCAATGGACAGGTCAATCAGACAGAAACCAAACAGAGAATTAAGAGATTTATTGGAGGTATTGAATCAAATGGACTTAACAGACATCTATAGAACACTCCACCCAAATAGGAAAGAATATACCTTCTTCTCTGCAGTTCATGGAACCTTCTCGAGGATTGACCACATACTCGGTAATAAAGCAAACTTCCACAGATACAAAAAATATTAGTTACCACCTGTGTCTTGTCAGATCACCATGGATTAAAGTTAGAATTAAACAACAATGCTACCTCCAGGAAGCCAACAAACTCATGGAAGCTGAACAGTCAACTACTGAATCACCCCTGGGTCAAGGAAGAAATAAAGAAAGAAATTAAAGTCTTCCTTGAATTCAACGAAAATAAAGACACAACATACTCAAACCTATGGGACGTTATGAAAGCAGTGCTAAGAGGAAAGTTCATAGCACTAAGTGCCAAATAAAGAAAATGGAGAAAGCATATATTGGAGACTTAACAGCACTCTTGAAAGTTCTAGAAACAAAAAAGAAGCTGATTCACTCAGGAGGAGTAGAAGACTGGAAATAATCAACCTGAGGGCAGAAATCAACAAAATAGAAACACAGAAAACAATTAAAAGAATCAATGAAACAAAAAGAAAAAATCAACAAGAGAAAATCTTGTTGGAGAAAATCTTGTTGATCTTGTTGGAGAAAATCAACAAAATCGACAAACCCCTAGCCAAACTAATCAAACAGCAGAGAGAGAACATGCAAATTAATAAGATGAGAAATGAAAAGGGGGACATAACCACAGACACAGAGGAAATTCAGAGAATAATTAGATCTTACTACAAAAGCCTGTATGCCACAAAATTGGAAAATGTAAAAGAAATTGGCATATGTTTAGGTAAGTACCATATACTAAAGTTGAACCAAGACCAGGTGAACAATCTAAATAGACCTTTTATTCACAAAGAATTAGAAGCTGTTATCAAAAATCTCCATACCAAAAAAAAAAAGCCCAGGACCAGATGGTTTCAATGCAGAATTCTACCAGAACTTCCAGGAAGAGATAATACCTATACTCCTTAATGTATTTCACAATATAGAAACAGAAGAGTCATTGCCAAACTCTTTTTATGAAGCTACAGTTACACTGATACCAAAACCACACAAAGACACAACCAAGAAAGAGAATTACAGGCCAATCTCACTCATGAACATCGACGTGAAAATTCTCAATAAAATACTGGCAACCTGAATCCAAGAACACATTAGAAAAAGTATCCATTATGATCAAGTAGGCTTCATCCCAGAGATGCACGGCTGCTTCAACATACGCAAATCTATCAATGTAATCCATCAGATAAATAAACTGAAAGAAAATAACCATATGATCATTTCATTGGATGCGGAAAATCCATTTGACAAAATTCAACACCCTTTATGATAAAGGTGTTGGAGCAATTGGGGATACAAGGATCAAGCCTAAATATAATAAAAGTTATTTACAGCAAGCCGACAGCTAACATCAAATTGAATGGAGAGAAAATCAAAACCATTCCACTAATCTCAGGAACACGACAAGGCTGTCCACTCTCTCCATACCTCTTCAATATAGTGCTTGAAGTTCTAGCAATAGCAATAAGACAACATAAAGGGATCAAAGGGATTTGAATTGAAAAGGTTTAAGTTAAACTTTCGTTATTTGCAGATGATATGATAGTGTACATAAGCGATCCCAAAAACTCTACCAAAGAACTCCTACAGCTGATAAACACCTTTAGTAATGTGGTAGGGTACAAGGTAAACTCTAAGAAATCGGTTGGCCTCCTATACACAAAGGGTAAAAAAGCAGAGAGGGAAATCAGAGAAACATCACCTTTCACGATAGCCACAAATAGCATAAAATATGTGGGGGTAACTCTAACCAAGGAAGTGAAAGACCTATTTGACAAGAACTTTAAGTCTTTGAAGAAAGAAAGTGAGAAGGATACCAGAAAATGGAAAGATCTCCCCTGCTCTTGGATTGTGAGTATCAACATAGTAAAAATGGCAATTCCACCAAAAGCAATCTATAGATTCATTGCAATACTCATCAAAATCCCAACAAAATTCTTCACAGACCTTGAGAGAACAATAATCAACTTTATGTGGAAAAACAGAATACCCAGGAGAGCCAAAACAATCTTATACAATAAAGGAACTTCTGGAGGCCTTACCATCCCTGACTTCAAACTCTATTACAGAGCTACAGTATTGAAAATAGTTTGGTATTGGCATAAGAACAGAGAAGTCGACCTAAGGATTCGAATAGAAGACCCGGATATTAACCCACAAACCTATGAACACCTGATTTTCGACAAGGGAGCAAAAGGTATACAGTAGAAGAAGGAAAGCATCTTTAACAATTCGTGCTGGCATAACTGGATGTCAACCTGTAGAAGAATGAAAGTAGATCCATATCTATCACCATGCACAAAAATCAAGTCCAAATGGATTAAAGACATTAACATTAATCTGACCACTTTGAACCTGATTGAAGAGAAAGTGGGAAGTACTCTACAAGACATAGGAACAGGAGACCACTTCCTAAGTAGAACCCCAGTAGCACAGACAATAAGAGAATCAATGAATAAATGGGACTTCTTGAAATTGAGAAGCTTCTGTAAAGCAAAGGACACTGTCAAAAAGACAAAAAGGCTAACTTCTTACTGGGAGAAGATCTTCACCAACCCCGTCCTCAGACAAAGGTCTGATCTCCAAAATATACAAAGAACTCAAGAAACTAGACACTTAAACTCTAATTAAACCAATTACAAAATGGGGTACTGAACTGAACAGAGAGTTTACAACAGATGAACTTCCAATGGCCAAAAGATAATTAATGTCATGTTCAAATTCCTTAGAGATCAGGGAAAGGCAAATCAAAACAATTTTGAGATACCATTTTACACCTGTCAGATTAGCTAAACTCAAAAACACCAATGATAGCCTATGCTGGAGAGGATGTGAAATGAGGGGAACACTATCCATTGTTGGTGGGAATGCAAACTTATGCAGCCACTGTGGAAATCAGTGTGGCGGTTTCTCAGGAAAATGGGAATCAGACTCCCTCAGGACCCAGCAATTCCACTCTTGGGAATATAACCAAGAGATGCCCTATCATACAACAAAAGCATTTGTTCAACTATGTTCATAGCAGCACTATTTGTAATAGCCAGAACCTTGAAACAACCTAGGTGCCCCTCAATAGAAGAATGGTTAAAAAAGGTGTGGAACATATACACATTAGAGTTTTACACAGCGGTAAAAAACAATGACATCTTGAATTTTGCTTGCAAATGGATGGAAATAGAAAATGCTTTACTGAGTGAGGTAACCCAGACCCAAAAAGAGGAATATGGTATGTACTCACTCATAAGTGGATTCTAGCCTTAGTTAAAGGTATTTCAGTCTATAATTTGTGATCCTAGAGAGGCTAAATAAGAAGGTGAACCTGAAGAAAATCATATAGTTATCCTCCTGGATATTAGAAGTAGACAATATGCCAGGCAAACTTGGGTGCACGGCGGTGGGGGGGTGGAAGTAACGGGAGATGGTTAGGGAGAGGGGAGAAGGGAGAGGGGGAGGATTGGGGTGGCTTGGGGGAATGGGATGGGGGGAGGGAGGAAGGATGTTTATGTGAGCAGGGAAGTTTATATCTCAACTAAGGGAATCATTTTAGGGTTTGCAAGAGACTTGATTCTGGAGGGGTTTCCAGGCCCAAGGAGAGGTCCCCAGATGGTACTCTGGTCAGCAGAGGAGAGGGTGTCTGAACTGGCCTTGGCCCATAATCATACTGATGAATATTTTGCATGTCACCACAGAACCTTCATATGGCGATGGATGGAGATAGAGACAGAGACACATATTGGAACACTGGACTTAACTCCCTAAGTCCAAATGAGAAACAGAGGGAGGGAGATCGTGAACAAGGAAAGCAAAATCAGAGGGGGCCTTCATCTGATGATGGATGGAGATAGAGATGGAAACCCACATTGGAGCACTGGAAGTCAGGTCTGTGAAGGGTGCGTTCATCCACTGATACAAGGGGACTGATCGAATGAGAGCTCATCAATGCCAGCTGGACTGGGACTGAATGAGCATGTGATCAAACCGGATTCTCTGAATGTGGCTGCCATGGGGGCTGACTGAGCCCCCAAGGTCCAAATGAAGACTGCGAAGCCATTGACAATGGCACTGGGTCTTGTTTCGTCTGCATGGACTGGCTTTTTGGAACCTGGCCTGTTTGGATGCCCACCTTCCTGGACCTGGAGGGAGGGGGGAGGAACTTGGATTTCCCCCAGGGCAGGAAACCCTGACTGCTCTTGGGAATGGTGAGGGAGGAGGAGAGGGAATGGGGGGAGCAGGAGGGTATTGGGAGGAGGGGAGGAAGTGGAAAGAGTGTTTTCGGATACTTGAATAAACAAGTCTAACGGAAAAAAATTATTATACATTACACATATTTGGTTTTACAGATTACAATTCTTTAATTAATGTACAGTGATAATATTCAGGCCTCAAGAGTTGGCTCAGTGGTAAAATGCCTCCCAGTATAAAAATCTTAGCTTGATTCACAACACTTAGCTTAGAAGTTGGGTGTGATGGTTTATTTTATATTCCCAGCACTGTAGGTATTGTGACTCTAAGTACTCTAAGTCTTGCCATCCAAAAATTCTATCTGAGCATGTGTGCTCCGGGTTCATTGTGGTATCCTTACTCAAAAATAAGATAGAAATCAACTGGCAAACATACTCCAACTCTACTCTAGCCTCCTGACACATGTGCAAAACATGTATTACACACACACAGTCTAGTCAATTAGCATTTCTAGCCATTCAAACATTGTCCTTACTTATCATTAGATTCATGGTTTGTAGTTCTTCATGACTGTGCCACGGATGCTGGCGACCTTGTATGAACTGTTTGCCATGGAAACCAAGAGATGAACTCCTGCAGACTTGTTTCCTCTCCACAGCTTTCTAACTGCACTTCTCACTGTGGGCACTTCCATTCCTTTTCCAGTCATAGAGTGGCTCATTTAAGACTATGAAAGTAAGAAATGATATTTTTCTAAGTGCTCAATTCTTATTTTTAAGTGAGCTTGCTTCTTAAACTTAAGGTCTTTCACAAGGTCACAAAGCACTCTTCAACAAAGCTACAAGCCTAGCTCAATCTTTTAAAACATCACATTTTTTTTTCTACAGAAAATAATCTTTGATGACTGCATTTATGCACTACTAAAATAAACACCAGGAAACACAATTAATTCTTCATTGACAGCTAACACTTATAACTGATTCTGTAAAGGATCAATTTACTGTCAGGCAGTGGTAGTGCAAACCTATAATTCCAGCACTAGGGAGGCAGAGGCAGAGGCAGAGGCAGGCAGATCTCTGTAAGTTCGAAGCAAGTGTGGTGTACAAAGAGCTAGTTCCAGGACAGGCTCAGAGAAACCCTACCTCAAATACACAAAAACAAAACCAAACAAAAAAAGGATCAATTTACTGAGCATGGATCTTGCGAACGTTGGGGTATAGATGATAAATCAAACCGAAACAGAAAACAGAAGGAAGAGGACAAGGAGAAGAAGAGGCAAACTTCACTCTCATCTGGCGACTCCTATTCTGAGTCTGGACTCCATGACCTTTTCAAGACTACTGTGTAGTTGAACCACAGCATGCAATAGAATATCACTACTCATGTTCTACACCACACATCTTAATTAAAAAAATAAGAGCAGAGAGTCACTGGGATATTAAGGAACTGAAATGCCTTCAGAGGTTTGCTCAGCGTTCGTGAGGCTCTGGGTCTGAAGTCAAACCTTGAATCCTACCCTCACTGCTCTCCTGATCTCAGACCACATTTCTGTGGTAAGATGATGTTGTGGTAACCTCTGTAATGTAAATTATTTATAGATTATTAGAAAGTATGCGTCTCTGAAGCAAGCACACAGACACTCAGACATATCCACACAGGCAGATATAGAACCACAGAAACAATCCATTCCAAAAACACACATACAAGGGCAGATGGATATATGTGTATTAACATCATATAATATTTGAAAATATTCTTTTTCTACCTATGTTATTTATTCTACTTTAAAAATCACCATGCTCATTTATAATCTACTGTGATCACACTGATTCATCCCACTACCCTCTCTTCTCTTTCTCTCACTTCTTTAACCCTCAGTCCTCTCCTACTCTCATGTCTCTTCTTTTCTATTCTCTCTCCTTTCCTGACTTTTTATACCAACTCTGCCTCTTTTTCTTCTCATCCAGATATGAGATTGCAGAGTCACATAGCCTTGTGTAATTCTCTGAGGGACCCCACACTTTTCATAATATCTTGGTTGAACCACATTCCCATTTCCACAGCACAGGCATCTCTTCTCCTCCATTCCCATAACAATTGGTCTCATTCTTTCCTTGGGTAAATGACACTCATATCCTTGGTTACAGACAACTAATTCTTTTGGGTTTACGATTCATTTCAGTGGTTATGAAAACTATTAGCTTTATGTAACTTCTTCTGCCCATTTTCACTGGTCAAAGTGAAGCATCCCAATCAGAAGATGGAGGGCAAAACATGGTGTGCTCATGAGAATATCACCTCTCAACTCTGGATTCCCAGAGCTATCTGTTAACCTCCTGACTCAAAACTTAGAGAAGTGAAAGAAAGGAGTTTTTCTTGGAAAGAATTATACTGTTCTCTTGGATGACAGAAATCTTTTTATCACCTTTAATGGAGAGTACTGATGTTTCAAGCTCAGTATTTTTTAATAAAAATGATAAATATAATTTGAAATATTACCATTTATAAGGTCTCATATAAACTACACAAGTACTAGACCATTGGGCCAAATCACACATTGAATGAGAACTTTTTAAAAAATACACTGTTTTAATTAAGGGTATATGTTTCTGTGTGGGTAGTGTAGTGCTCAGAGAGATAAACAGTTACCACAGGGTTCACAAGACTCACATGTGTCTCTGAGCTGCCTTCATCTTCTAGGGCTTACAATCTTCTTTGGCTTCTTTGCGAAATGATGCTGGTCACTAAACAGGATTATTCTGCTCTGTATGATGATATGCATTTTGTTCAGGTAAAAGAACATCCTAAATTTTAAAAGTAACTATAATGGGTCTTTGAAAATTAAGTATTTGCCACACAAGAATGCTTTAGTGCATTCTAAACACAGAACTCAGAATCTATAACTTTAAAAAGAAATGGGCGTGGCAACAAACCAGGTATACCATATAGGGAATATGAAGAATGAACAGACAATGGGACTCAATGTACAACCAGACTATCTGGTCTGGTCATTGAGGACCAGGCCCAGTGATAGAATTTGTCTCACAGTAAGTGGTAGAGACTGTTAGAAAAATTCATCATATGTCAACACACCCACCCCTACGCAAAAACACACACGTACATGGAGAGGAGTGAGAATGAGAGAGAGAGAGAGAGAGAGAGAGAGAGAGAGAGAGAGAGAGAGAGAGAGAGAGAGAGAGAGACTGACATATAGGCAGAGATATGGAGACAGAGAGAGATAAAGGGAAACAAGGAGAAACACTATAATAAATAAATTCACACTGGAAACAGATATTTGAATAATCATTTGGACATTCAAGGATTACTACACCCTATTCCTGTAGAGAAAATCCCTAAGTGTGATATGGAGAGGCAGTGCAGAAACAGAGAAGTCCAGTCTTCCATGCTTCTCTAATCAGTTCTTCTGTGCCCCAGATCGCTAAGTGCTCTCAGCGCCCCCTGCTGGTCCTATGTTCCCCACAGCGGTGTTTTTGTATGAGCTCACAGTAGCATTCACTCACTGTGTCTCTTGCACAGTAATACATGGCTGTGTCTTCAGACCTCAGACTGCTCATTTCCAGGTACAGAGTGTTCTTGGCATTGTCTCTGGAGATTGTGAACCGGCCCTTCACAGCGTCGGTATACCTGGTGGTACTACCACCTTGATTAATAAGTGCAACCCACTCCAGTCCCTTCCCTGGTGCCTGACGGACCCAGTCCATCCAGTAGCCACTGATGGAGAATCCAGAGGCTGTGCAGGAGAGTTTCAGAGACTTTCCAGGCTGCACTAAGCCTCCCCCAGACTCGATCAACTGCACCTCACACTGGACACCTGTAAACAAAGAATTCTGGTTAGAAAACTAACACAAAAGACATTTTTTTTCTCTTTCGCATGTCCAGAAAACACACAGCGTCTCATCTTTATGAATTACCTTTTAAAATAAGAACAAAGGAAATCAATATGAGCCTTAAGTCCATGGTAAGTGTCCTGTGTTCAGTGTTGAACCCTGACTGTGAGAACTTCAGAATCCAGGGCTTGTTTCCTTTGCCAGTGCTGCAGGGTCAGGTCAGGGCTGGATTTTATGGGCACAAAGAAGCCTTATTTGCATATCTTCCTCCCATAACAGGCTCTGTAGTTGTACCTGGGTAGAAGGCCATACTCAGAGCAGATATAAAACATTATACACACTGATGACAGTTATAGAAATAGAAAAAATAACGTAGGTCTGTGTACACATTTTCCTTGTTAGGGACTTACAACACTTATTTAGTTCCCTTTTCACCTTATACATAGAAAATGTTGTGTTTCCACACTGTCATGTCTCTTTAGGATCAATGTGAAATTAAACATCTCCACACACAGCTGTGTTTCTAGATATTAGCTCTGTTTGTCCCTCTGTCTCTGCTGGACATGGATTCTTCCTGAGGTGTATCTTGGGTAGGGTCATACCCCCTTCTAAATAGAAATCCTTCACTGTGATAGGAACACTTGAGACTTTTCTGAATTTTACTCAGTTCTTAGAGATGGTGTCCTACAGCCTCAGGAAGTTTTCAAATGTGATGTTTCTTGTTACTCTCTCTCTTCCTCTCAGTGGGTGCACTCAATTGTTTGCATCCTGAAATTCTTCCTATGATCACTTTTTTCTCCCCACTCTTCCTTTCCCTTTCCCACCTTGATACCTGGCCACACATGGCTGTCCTCATGCTGTCTTTGGTCAGTTTTTATTTCTGCATATTTATATAGTCAGCACAACGGGGACATTTAATTCATTTTTGTAACAAAACACAAAACTTTTGCGTCAATTTTGTATTTTCAGAAGCCTTTGTTTTTATTTACTGAAATTCTCATGCTTTCTATCCTCTCAACCCCTTTCTGTCACTACACCCAACTTTTCCTTTCACAACCCCTGTATTATCCTGTGCTTTTTCTGTCATGTCCTTCACTTAAGATGTCTTTTCCTATCTTGACTTCCATTCTTGTTCCAAGTCTACAAAACAGAAGTCAGACACAAAACACAAACCAATAACAGAGAGTGCAGAGGAATAATCATGGGAGCAATAAAAGCACTGACAAAAACACAAACTGTGAAAATCATGAAACTCAGCTTCTGTGGGAAGGGCTTAAGAGTTATGGACCAGGAATCACAGCTAATGTCTACAAGGATGTGCATATTTGTGGCTGAGAATTTTGTGGTGTGATTCACACAATATGCCTGTAAAGGAAGCTTGGACTGCGATTTGCAAGGTAATTTTTACCAAAGTGAAAAGGTTCAAAAAATAACAGTGCAACAGTTAGAACAACTGTACACTTTTATCAAGGTCCTATTAGCTTAGAGGTAGGATACAGTGGATGGTTCAATTTAAGCTAAGTTTGAAAAGAAACATCAATTAAAGGAAGATTTGATTTCTCATTCACAAGTTTAAAAATAAAGAGGTTGAATTAAAGATTATTCAAAATTCTTACAAAACTGTCTCACAAAGTTTCACAATTTCAGACTCCTCTCTGTCTCTCTCTCTCTGTCTCTCTCTCTTCTCTGTCTCTCTCTCTCTGTCTCTCTCTCTCTGTCTCTCTCTCTCTCTCTCTCTCTCTCTCTCTCTCTCTATATATATATATATATATATATATTTGTTTGTTTGACAAGGAGAAATTAGACATATTAGAGGAGTGTGAGAATACAGGTGTTTAATGTGTAAATAAAAACAACATTAATAGGCTATGACAAGTAAAGGGTACTCTAGAGGGTTTCCTTGTGTAAAAGAAAAAAACCTAAAGGTTATGACATCAAACAGTCGCAAATGCAGCATATTCCTGATGAGCACTGTTTCTGGGAGCACCTGTTGGTCCTCCACATCCCTGTTGATCTGAGTAGAGAGGTTTCTGTACAAGCTCACACTGGAGTTCTCTCATGTACAGTAATACATGGCTGTATCTGAAGTTTGAAGATTGTTCAGGTTTATGAAAACGTAGCCATGGAGGTGTAGTGATATTTTGTCTTTTATCTGACAAATAAAGTTTCCCGATGATCAGAGTGCAGAGTTAAGTCACTAGTTATCCATAGAAGCCAGGCAATGTTGGCACAAACTTTTAATCCCAGCACTAAAAAGATAGAATGCAAACCTCGGCTACAAGAGATTAAATTTCTGCAAATTAGAAACAGAGCTCATCCAAAGGTGATCCCAGCAACTGGGATTATGTGCCTTTAATCTCAGCAGCAGAGAAACAGACACAGGAGTGACTTGAATTGGCAGAGAGAGGAGAAGACAAGAACTTAGATGCAGTCTGAGGATTCAGTCTGAGAGGCAGTATGAAATTTTGGAAAGACAGCATTCATTCAGAGGATTTGTAGAGACAGAATCTTCCCCATTTGGTCTGAGCATTGGTAGAGATAAGAACTCTCTACTGACTGAATACAATTCTTTTCTGACCCTTCAGTTTTTGCCCCTGATAGCTGATTCAAGATTTTTACCACTAAGAACAATTGGAATTTGTGCAACAGCAAGTGTCCCTGCAGATTTTGACTTGGGATTTGAGACCAAAATTATAATTTATGTGTCCACCACTCCATATTCTTCACATCCACTTCAGACACTTTCCTGGAGACTGACAGACACAGCTTACACAATAAGTGGTTAATGAGAATTCACAGACAGTTCAGATGAGGGGCAGAGTCTGTGAAGACTGTACTAGACCAGGGGCTTATTTCTTCAGGACAGGGCACCTGGGGAATAAGTACAATCTTCATGATTCATACATCCCACAGATGATATATCTGGGCCTTGTTCCTGAAACCCTGAGCACTTACAGGTTGGAGAGGTCGCCAGGGAGAGGAGCAGGACCTACTGGAACCTCTAGTTAGCAGGAGGGGGGCTGTCAGCTAGGCCTGGGCTTTTAGTCTGAGCAGGAGGCTGCTGTGCCTTGAGGGAGGTTTCTGAGTGATGAAGAGAAGCATTGGGCAAGACTTGCACTTTTCCCTCAGGTTTCTGACAATTGCCCTTGAGTTTCTTAGATGACCTGGAGATAAAAAATGAATAACATTTTTCTGACACTGTCTAGATTCCCACTTGTATATAAATAGGAAATTGTATGATTCACACTGTGCAGATCTTGGATACAAGACATTAAGTGACTCCACATTCCTGCTGTGCAGACAGCAGAGGATACCATATCCTCAGTGTATATCCTTCTAAATTCCAACAGAGGGTTTAGAATAAAATTTAATTATAAGATTCACTTCATTGGTGAGGGAGGAGTGTTGAAATCTCCTACTATTAAAGTGTTGCTTTTGATGTGTGCTTTGAGTTCTAGTAATGTTTCTTTTACATATGTAGGTGCTTTTAAATTAGGGGCATAGCTATTCAGGATTGAGACTTCCTCCTGATGGATTGTTACTGCTATGAGTATAAATTGTCCTTGGTCTTGGATAGATGTGCTGCAGACCCTAAGAGACCATTGATGCAAGTTCAGACTACTATACCCAGCAAAGTTTGTATCCACCATAAATGGAGAAAATAAGATATTCCAGTACAAAAACAGATTTAAACAATACATAGCCACAAACCCAGCCTTACAGAAAGTAGTAGAAGGAAAACTGCAAACCAAGGAAGCCAACAACATCCATAATAACACCAGGATCTGACAACCCTCCACCAGCACAACTCAAAGAAGGGAAACACACAAACACTAGGACCACAATAATCAGAGTTAACAACCAAGGGTCATTAATATTATTTAATATCAATGAACTCAATTCACCAATGGACATATAAACTAGACAGAAACTTAACAGAGAAATAAGAGAACTAACAGATGTAATAAACCAAATGGACTTAACAGACATCTATAGAACATTGCACCCAAACAGAAAAGAATATACCTTCTTCTCAGCATTTCATGGAGCCATATCGAGAATTGATCACATAATCGGTAACTAAGCAAACATACACCGATACAAAAAAAAATGTGACAACCACCTGTGTACTATCAGATCACCATGGAATAAAGTTAGAATTCAACAACAATTCTACCCCCAGAAAGTCTACAAACTCATGGAAACTGAACAGTCAACCAATGAATTACCCCTGGGTCAAGGAAGAAATAAAGAAAGAAATTAAATTCTTCCTTGAATTCAATGGAAATAAAGACACAACGTACCCAAACCTATGGGACGCTATGAAAGCAGTGCTAAAAGGAAAGTTCATAGCACTAAGTGACCATATAAAGAAGACAGAGAAAGCTCATATTAGAGGCTTAACAGCACATCTGAAAACTCTTGAAAAAAAAAAAGAAGCAGACTGGCCCAGGAGGAGTAGAAGACTGGAAATAGTCAAACTGAGGACTGAAATTAACAAAATAGAAACACAGAAAACAATCCAAAGAATCAGTGAAACAAAAAGTTGGTTTTTGGAGAAAATGAACAAGATTGGCAAAGCCTTTTCCAAACTAATCAAATGGCAGAGAGAGAACACACATATTAACAAGGTCAGAAATGAAAGAGGACATATCCAGAGACACAGAGGAAATTCAGAGAATCATTAGATCTTACTACACAAGCCTGTATATCACAAAATTGGAAAATGTAAAAGAAATGGGCATTTTTTAGATAAGTACCATATACCAAAATTAAATCAAGAGCTGGTGAACAATTTAAATAGACCTATAATTGCAAGGAATTAGAAGCTGTCATCAAAAACCTCCCTACCAAAAATGTCCAGGACCAGATGGTTTTAAGGTAGAATTCTGGCACGGCCAGCACAGCCTGGATAGCCGGGCCTGGCAGGGGATGCCAGGATTGAAAAGAGGGAGGCTGCTTTTCAGGCAGAAGGTCAGCTTTATTTTTCCCAGCAACCTTTTATACCTCCACTGGTACTGTGAAAACTGACCCACCAGAAAGAGCACAAACATCCTTGTCAATTACAGACCACAAGGAAGTTCCACTGTGGGTCATGGGGAGTGAGGGTAGCTGTATCACAAAAGAATTCTACCATAATTTTCAAGAAGATCTAATACCTATACTCCTTAATGTGTTTCACAAAATATAAACAAAAGAGTCATTGCTTAACTCCTTTTATGAAGCTACAGTTACCCTGATACCAAAACCAACAAAGACTCAACCAAGAAAGAGAATTACAGACCAATCTCACTCATGAACATCGATACAAAAATTCTCAATAAAATACCGGCAAACCAAATTTAAGAACACATCAAAAAATTATCTGTTATGATCAAGTAGGCTTCATCCCTGAGATGTAGGGCTGGTACAACATATGAAAATTTATCAATGTAATACATCATAGAAATAAACTGAAAGAAAAAAAAACATATCATCATTTCTTTAGATGCTGAAAAAGCATTTGACAAAATTCAACATCCCTTTAAGATAAAGGTCTTGGAGAGATTAGGGATTCAATGTTCATACCTAAATATAATAAAAGCAATAAATAGCAAGCCAACAACTATTAAATGGAGAAAAACTTAGTCATTCCACTAAAATCAGGAACAAGACAAGGCTGTCCACTCTCTCCATACCTTTTCACTTCAGCCCTTTCTTGATGTGAAATCAGGATTAAAGAACTACTTAAACTACT
Source organism: Myodes glareolus (assembly GCF_982192425.1). NCBI lineage: Eukaryota > Metazoa > Chordata > Mammalia > Rodentia > Cricetidae > Myodes > Myodes glareolus. The sequence goes on along the minus strand of NC_142036.1, from coordinate 10,122,517 downwards.
TTTTGTTGTCATTGAAGTTAATTTTTTTAATAACTTGCCTAGAAAACCCAACTTGTGAGGAGGCAATTCACAAATATTTAGTGCATATGATTTTAATTTTTTATCTGACAGGAGATTTTAGGGATTGATTTTCATACACAAAAGTGGTCTCAGGAACACCATACCTGGATATTCTGATTTCCCATTTTGTATTTGTCTTTGTCTCTGTCACTATGTACTTTTATATTCATTTTCTCTTTACCACTTGAAGCATGTTTCAAAATCAGGTTTCTAAATATGATTGTTGCGTTGGTGAGGAATAAAGGGTCAATTCGTCATGACACTTAAAAAAGTAGCATGGAATCAATCTTCAGGGTTATGTTACCTGAAGCAATAAAAAGACAGAGAGCCCTAAGTGATGACAAGTAGTGGAGAGAAGGACATGCTTGAACAATGGGAACTGTTTGTCTTTCTCTGAAGATCACCATAAAGAAAGGAGATTTAGGGCTTTTCTCCATACCTTGGTAATGTAAATCATCAGGGAATGGCAGAAAATGACTCAAAACAATCTGTCAGTAAATCCCAGAGAATATCCACCAATTCTTTCACATTGAACACCCCACATGCTGTGTTTTTATTCCTCTGAGCATATTCTGTATGTGAGTAGCAGTGGTGGAGACAGCTCTTATCACTGGGGAGACCACCATCCTTTGTCAGCTATGATGGGCACCCACCCCTGTAAGTGCTTTGTCTCCCGTGTTCAGGATGCACTCTTTGTTAGAAGAATATTTTCAGACATTATGCTCAGTGTGTCTCATTTTTGGATTGTCTGAGTTTTCATTGTGCTTTTTGGATCTTGTCAAAGATCACAAGAACAACTGTATATTTTTCATACCATTTTGGAGTACTAGTATGTGACCTCTTAGTCAAGAATTTTCTTTTCCTTTGGTTACATCAGACAGAGTTTGTGTTCACATTTCCTTCTCTTATGCTTCTAGGGGTTCCCTTCTCTATGAAACACTGTTCAACAGGAATGCTTTCAGAATAAAGCTGCACATTGCTTACAATTATCTTCTATTTGAGAGACGCATTCTTATTCATGAATTTCTTCAATCATTTACATAGTCATGTTTAGTGAACTCATGAAGTTTCAGTTAATATTTTCTGTTAAAATGAAAGTATGATATTTTATATTAGTATGATTGTTAGAACTTTGTCAATGTAGAAAAAAGCTATGGTCATCTGGTAACAGCAAATCTCAGTTGGTAGAAAATTCCCCCAATAGTTTTGCCTATAGGCAAGCCCTTAGCAGCATTTTAGCAACTTTGAAATAGCGCAATTTCCTTTATATATTTGAGGAAGCTTCTGGAAATAAAATATTTTATTTGAAACAGGAAAAGGGAATTTGTTGTAGAAGCAGAAATTTTATAAAGATTTAGATAGAATAGAACTTATTCAAGCTAATCTATGAATCTACTACACGCTCTCCTCTTCTACACACTTTTGATGACCCCTTCTGGTCCCTCCTACGCTTGTGTCTCTTGTTTTCTTTTCTTCTTTTCCTCCCTCCCTGCCTCCCTGATAAACTTCTGCTTCCTCATTTCCTCTCTTCTCTTCCCTCTCACTCTCTCCCACATCTTTTCTTTGATCACTTCCTTCCATTTCATTGTTTCTAGCTATATGCAGCATGATGTTTCAGATATATATGCATAATTGTTATGGCTACACTGTATCTAAAAGGCAGCACCCAACTCTATCACTTTCCTCCAGCCTTCTCTTGCTACCTTTCTTGAACTTCAGAACATACATAATATGTTTGTTTGGGGGTGAGAATTCAGCAGTCACTTATGTTCAGTACTAAGGCAGTCATGGTTACATGCTTTACATATCACACACATCAGAAAGAGGCTTCACTGATAAACACTGAGAGAAGCACTAGCTTATTGGTACAAGTATAGAAGAGAGTGTTAGTATTTACTCCTTGACAAACATCAATGGTAGATTTTTTTATAGTACTGTGACCTTTGTGCTCTTGGTTTTTGAACATTTCTGTGTTCTAATTTTTAAAAATATTAAAACATGTTTTAATTTTGAATGCTGATTATCTCAGTTAAAACATTGAGGTTCTCAGGAAAGTGTGGCATGTACAGTCCCTCTCTCCTCTACATGCTGGATCATTTAACTTGCTTGGTTTTGTACATTTATTGTGAAGAACCACATAAAAGTTCATGTGTATAATACCATGTGATGTCCAGAGGTAACCTAATCTCCCAGAAATCCTCCCCATTTTATGGAACTTTTATTATTTCAACCCACTCCTCAGTGATGTTCCTTGTGTCTTGTGAGCGGAATATGGAGGAGTAGGGAAGTGGGATATGCGGGAGTTTTCATATAGACATTCTGTCTGTGGACAAGCACTCACACCGCTGTCTATTCTTAGTATTGAACAGCCATGGACTCTCTACATTCAATGATGGCTGCTGGAGAATGGAGATTCATTTTACTTGCAGGTGTAGCTATTGGTTGGTTGCCTTTGCCACTAGGTGACTCCACACTCATGGACATATAGGCAATACTATTTGAATTTGTAGAGTTAATAAGAGAGGATATGAATTTGGTAGTAAAAGGTGTTGGGAGGACCAAGAAGAGGTAATTGGAAGGAAAAAGTTGAGTGAGGATATGGCCAAGATACATTGGAAATATATATGAATTTTCAAAAACATATTTTCAAATAGTATAGTGTATTTATGTGTACAGTCTATCACTGTAGAACATTAAAGGTCTTATACTCCAATGTTCTGATGAGCAGCTTGTCAATTAGCAGTGTCTTCTTACCTTCCCAAATTGAGATCCTTTAAATCTATGCTGTTTCCTTATGTTACTGCTTTTTCTTCATCAGACCCTGACAGTGTAACATTTTATGTTGAAGACCTCCCCCCCCCATACTAATCATGGAATATGCATTCTTATGAAGCACCTGGAAGGTATAGTTCTGGGAGAAGAATTCTCAATGGCTCTGGTGCCTTGAGGGCAATTCCTTTAATAACTTTATAGAATTCCCTGAGAAACACAAATTCTTAGGAATGTTCTTTTCACATTCCTTCTTTTGTTTCAGTCTGTCAATCTTGCTTGAGATACTTACAGTATCTCAAACTTCTTCTCCCCCTTTCTCTGGTTTTCTCAAATGAAGTGAGTAAGAATTCTCTTTCTATTTTTAATTTCATTCTTGTTCTTCTTATTTGTTCTTGTGACCAGGGAACATATATCTAAACTATAAATATTTTTGCTTCTTAGAAGATCCATCTCCTGCAGCTAATACATGAATAATGTGTACCATATTTTTTTAAAAATTGATTTTAATCTTCAGTGTTTTTTTCTGATGTGCATTCTGTGAGGACTATTATGAGTATAAAGCTTTCCTGGACTCAAGATGCCCTGACCATGCCTAACCTTTCTGTTTGAATTGAATTCTGTTCTCTTTCAACCATGAAACACAGCTGAGATTCAGTCCTGAGTCTAGGGATGCCAACTTGTTAGATTCCTAAATTATTTCACATCTGATCCTGGTGCCCACTGAAAAGTCAGTTTTGCCCTGTGTTTTGGTCTCCATCTCATTTGGGTCAAATATAAGTTTTTAAGTATGTATATTTAAATATATACATCAAAGTTAGAAATACTGCTTTATGTTTGACTAATTCAAATATGTCTACAAACCACACTTGTTGAGAGATTTTCTGAGTCATGTGCAGAGGCAGCTCAAACATAAGGATCTAGCCTTTCATGCCCCTATGCCACTGTTCAGGATGACTTTGGCCTGCCTGTTTTCTCACTGCTCCCTTCTGTTCATAAAGACACCCTGCAGGGAAGCTTGTGTCCAGGTTCATGCTTATTCTCTTCAGTGTGCATGTTGACATAGCAATAGTTGGTTGTATCATAGACCTTCAGATTATCCATTATCATTTACAGAGTATTCTTATAATTATCTCTAGAGATAGTCAATCTGTCCTTGACAGAATTTGTATATTTTATTGAGACACCAGTGTTACATTTATGATATCCACTGTGTTCCGTTCCCTGGGGAATGGTAGTCCCAGTGCATATAATCATCACTGAAGGTGAATCTAGAGCCACACAGGTTAGTTACAGGGTTGCCCAGGTGTCAACAATTTTCCTCCAGACTACACTAGCTGCAGCTCCCACAGGACACCTGTAAACACCTTTGTTCTGTTCAGGAAACAGTTACACTTGTCCACTTTATCTCTCACTCATATCCACTTACAAACTCAGCATCTCTTCTTTGTCCTAAATTATCTTGTAAAAGAGAAACAAGAAAAACCCAGCTCTTCCTCAATACCATGGTGAGTAGTCTGTGTTCAGTATATATCTTTGAATAGAAAGACCTGACAATACTAGACTGGGCTCCTCTTTTAGACCAGCAGGATAAGGGCAGACTGATTTTTCTGAGCAGGATGAGGTCCTGTTTGCATTTTCCTGCTATATATGTTCTCATGACCTAAGCTCAAATGGGAGGCTATTCTTATGAAAGATATTAAATTCATGATGGTCACTATAGAGATGACAGAATTCAAGAAAATCTACATTGTGCCAACTTATGAGTGAGTACATATCATGGCCAGCTTTCTAGGTCTGGCTTACCTCACTCAGTATTGCTTTTTCTAGGTCCATCAATTTTCATACAAATTTCAATATGACATTCTTTTACCACTGAATAGTACCCCATTGTGTAAATGGGCCACATTTTCTTTATCCATTCTTTGCTTGAGGGACACCTTTGTTATTTCCAGCTTATGGCTCTGACAAATAATGTTGCTATGAATATAGTTGAATAAACATCCTTGTGCTGATAAATTAGGTCAGTATGATAAATAAGCAGACCAGCTCAAGAACAACAGTTATATTTTAATAATTGAAAAGTAAAAGTTCACTCTATAAGAGTGGCAGGTCTGAAACCCAATAGGTCCAGAGGGCACCACGCAGAGAGGTTTGCGCACCTGGGTCTCCTGGTTTTTATTCCTGGGGTCTAGGTTGCCACGCCCCAATTATCTGTGATTGGTTAATATAGTTTCCCCATCATCCTTGTAGTATGATTGAGCAACTTTTGGTTATGTGCTCATGAGTGGTATTGATTGCTGTGTCCCGAGGTGACATGAAGTGGATACTAGCAGTAAAAGAAAGGATAATGAGCCTATAGTTCATGGTCCTAAAGAAGTTAAATAACAAGGTGAACCCTAAGAAACACATACATAGATCCACCTCGAAATGGGAATAGTCAAGACTTCCTGACAATGTTTGGAGTATGGGAATGGGGAGAATAGAGGGTGGAGGGAAAAAAAGAGGAGAGAAAGGGAGAGGGAGAAGAATTTGAGGGAATGGGTTAGTTTAGATAGAGGAAGGACAGAGATGAGAGCAATGAAAGAGATGTTTTGATATTATTGGGCTAGCAAGAAACCTGGAACTAGAGAAATTCTCAGGAATGCACTAGAATGACCCCAACTAAGACCTTAAGCAATAGAGAAAAGGATAACTGTAGTAGAGAGGAGGACCTGCTTGTTCCTCCCTGCCACCCAGCTAGTTTAGCCCCAAAATAACCACACAGAAATTGTGTTAGTTAAAACACTGCTTGACCCATTTGTTCTAGCCTCTTATTGGCTAACTCTCACATCTTGACTTAATCCATTTCTATTAATCTGTACATTGCCACATGGCAGTGGCTTACCAGGAAAGAGTCAGCATGTATGACTCTCGTGGTTCCATGGCAGTTTTCCACTCTCTGCTTTCTTCCTTCCAGCATTCAGTTCTGTTTTGCCCAACAACCTAAGTTCTTCCCTATTAAAAGGCCAAGGCAGTTTCTTTATCCATTAACCAATGAAAGAAACACATAAACAGTAGGAACTCCTATACCATGTACCCAATCTGGTTTTGCCTTGTTGTCAGATTGATGAATATCTTAAATGTCAACATAGAATCTTAATCCAACAAGTGGTGGATGAAACAGAGCGAGAAAACCACATTGGATTACTGGACTGAGCTCCCAATGACCTGTTGAAGATGGGGAGGAGTGAGACTATGAGTAAAGAGGTCAAGACCATGAAGGGGAAACAAACTGAAAGAGTTTACCTGAGCTAATGAGAGCTCAACAATTCCAGCCAGACAAAAGGATAGGTCCAAAAAAAAAGCTTAGGTCCAAACTAGACCCTATGAATGGGGGTGACAGTTTTATGACTGGAGCAGACTGCTGGGACACTGGCAGTGGTACCAGAATTTGTACCTATTCTTTGTACTGACTTTTTGCAAACCTATACTTTATGTGGGATTACCCTCTGAATGCTGAGAATACCACCATTTAATAAAGAAACTGCCTTGGGTCTGTGCAGGGCAGAATATAGGTAGTTTGGAAAAACTAACTGAATGCTGAAAAAAATAAGGCAGAATCAAGACACACCATGTAGCTGCCACTGGGAACTGACAAGCCAGAACCTTGGTAGTAAGCCACATCTATGTGGTAATTCACAGATTAAAAGAAGTGGGTTAACTTAAGATGTAAGAGATATCAAATAAGAAGCTAGAGCTAATAGGCCAAACAGTGATTTAATTAATACAGTTTCTGTCTGATTATTTTGGTTCTGGCAGGCTGGGAAAAAACAAGTGTCCTCCAGTAACAGATTAGCACACCAAGGTGGCTGGCTAAACCCATGTAAAACCTTAGAAAGCTTGGAAAGTAATTGTAGATACACAAAAATGCCCATAATGTTTAGTTCCATATTTTTTCAGCTGGTAGTATGATACAGTTTTCTTAAGAGATATCTTTCTGATACAGTGGAAACAAACAATCAAAAAGAGCACGCGGTGGCTTCCTGGCCCACGCTGCCAGAAGAAACCCTGACTCTTTTAGGAGGTCTGGATATGGAACATTTAAATGGTGCTTTTGAACAGAGTGCTACAACTTACTTAATGCCAATACAGACCTGCTCTAACCTGAAACTGGATCTATGGCATAGGGAATGGCTCTCAGAGGCAATGAACAGACCTCCAACATGTTGGACTGGTCAGAGCCAAAAGAAAAAGCTGTCTTAGTTGTTGCTTAGCATTTTAAAATCTCTCCAGGTTAGAAAATGATAAAAGATACACAATAAGACAGACTCAGACATAAAATGCCTCTAAATAAGACACAGTGTGTTTAAAAAGGCACATAAGTTTAGGAGAGAGAAAAAAAGTGTATAGAGAGTTAAATGGAAGTAAATGGTACATAAAAAATAAAACAAATTCTTTAAAGAGGCAGAATACAGAAGTCATATAACAAAGAAGTAAAGGTTATAAAATGAATATTTAAAAAAGTAAGAGAGTAAAAACAAATTAGTCACATAAAGATGGAATATACACAGAGAGTCTAGATTAATTATAATCATTGTGTCTTCTTTGAATTTATTAACAGTGAAGAAACTAAGAACAGAGAGACATTTCATTGTATGGGCTGTTAAGATGAACCAACATAAAGGTATCTTGACTTCAAAATTTGGGTCTAATGATTTCTTGCTTTGGAAAAGAGCTTCTGATTTGTTTCCACAGAATATTAGGAACTGTACATTAATTCCATACTCATGTGTATTGATTAACCAAAACCCCCCTAAAGGTCACTATGAACACCCTCTAAAATTGTTTCACCCAACGAAAAGTAGGAAGCAGTTTAGTGATAACTACACACAAATTCCCTAAATGAATGTCTATAAATTCTTGTTTAAATTTAAAGGAGGATATGATATAGAGATGAATATGTTTCATTGGTATAAATCTTGGTCTATTGGTATAAATTTAATGTCAGTTTTGTTATATGTATATTTCTGATTAAGGTATTATGTGTGCAGTTTATTTAAAATGTGATTTATAATTAAGAAATATAGGTTAATAAAGAGTCATCTATAATAATCAAACTTGTTGCCATGATAGTTATGTTTTCTACATAAATAGAGATAAATTTAATTAAATAGATAATCTTCAAACTTTTCAAAGACCTACGGAGTATGGAATTTCACATGTTTTAAGAACTTAGGACTTCTCATGACAGTATGACAATTTGTTCCTGGCAGCCTCAATTACTTCAAGTGAAAGATGGCCATTGAAGAGGCTCCTCATGGAGTTTGTTAGCCATTCAGGCAATAATCTGCTTTTGTCTGGACTGCTTAACTGGACCTGCAAGACCCATAGAAAAATTATTGCTGAAGTTGCTTAAAGAAGGTGAGACGGTCCTTCAGGTTGTCTGACTCAAGAATGAGTCTACAAGACATTCTGCAGGACACAGAAAAAAAGTTACTGACAAAATGCCCTATATAGGCAGAATTCTCTGAAATTTCCAGCTTCATGGAAAAGTCAGCTGGATACTATGGGCCTGTTTTCTTATATGTGTTTTCCTGTGTTAAAGTTAAATCCTTAATTTTTATTTAAACAGAAAAGTGGAGGTAATATGGGAGCCCCCTCTGTAAGCTGTGATTACCATTTGGTTAATAAAGAAACTGGTAGGGCCTGCACAGGCTGAGGGGAAATAAAGGTAGGGAGGAAAACTAAACTGAGTTCAGGAAGGAAGAAGATTGAGTCAAGAGTGACCATGTAGCCACCCAGAACTGACAAGGTAGAACCTTGGTGGTAAGCTACTGCCATGTGGTGATACACAGATTAAGAGAAATGGGTTAAATTAAGATTTAAGAATGGTCAGTAAGAAGCTAGAGCTAATAGGCCAAGCAGTAATTTAATTAATACAGTTTCTGTATGATTATTTTGGTTCTGGGCAGCCAGAAAAAAACAAATGGCCACAAACACTATATTCTCTATGAATGGATACTTTTCTCAGCCTAGATATAGTAGGGAGGGCCTTAGACCTTCCTCAAGGTAATATAACTTAGCCTCTTTGAGGAATGGATGGGGATGGTGTAAGTTGAGGGGCTGGGAGGAGAGGAGGGAGTGGGAACTGGGATTGGTATGTAAAATGTAAAAAGGTAGTTTGTTTTCCTTTTAAAAAAATGAATAAAAAGAAAAACTACTCTTAATGTGGTTGCATACTGTAAATATTCAACACTAAAACATTCCAAGGCTCATTCATATATGGTTCTTATATAACAGAGTTATATGTTTGCAATTCAGCAATGAAGCCTGATTTACATACAATCATGTTTACAATTATTGAAAGCACCATAATAAACCAGGCAGTGGTGGTGCACACCTTTAATCCCAGCCCTTAGGACTTCAGGAGGCAGAGGTAGGCAGATCTTTATAAGGCCAGCTTGGCCTACAAGAGCTAGTTCCAGGACAGGCTCCAAAGCTACAGAGAAACCTTGTCTTGGAAAAAAAAAACTCAAGAAAACAAACAAATAAACAAACAAAAAACCCCAAGAAACAAAGGAATCACCATAATATTATTTTTCTTCAGAAGAGTATCTGTGGCATCATTTTCTGTAACACTTATTTTCAAAATGAGAAAGGCCACATGCTTTTCTGTGTTCCTTCCCACACTTTTGGCATTTCACATTGTTCTGTTGAGAAATACCAAAATGAAATTGTCCCATGCCATGTATTAAATTTATTATATCCTTACATACTTTGCTACCACTACATTGAACCTGGTATTTTCAAACCATGTAGAGTTCTATGGTGTACCTTGTAAATCACATGACCTCAGAGTATGGCCACATCAGGAGTCTCCTTCTTTATCACCCACATGCACATGTCCTCAGATGTACAACTTTACTTGTACAGAAGACACCAAGGAGGAAGGAAAACTTCACAATATAGTTAATCACTAACAGATCTGTAAACCAGCAACACAGACTCTTTGAGTATTCAGGTCAAGCATATACTTTGTAACCTTTTGTGACAGGAAACTATGATGATGATTCCTCTATCTACTCCACAAGTAGAACCATGTGAGAAGTGAGTCTGAGGGCCTGAGATGATCTATAGGAAGCATCAACACATTCTAGCATTGCTTTCTCAAACAACACAGCTCAGGGGCAAGATAAATAGATGAGGTCTGTGATGAGATAACCCAGCTTGATTTTTGAACTCTTTGGAAACTTAGATATTTAGAAATAGTTGACTTCTTTTTCATTTACTCTGGAGTAGCAGGCTTCCATCCAGTGCTCTCAGTTCTCTCAGTCTCCTCCTTCGGAAGATTTACATCTACTTCATGATCACACTGGAAGTATATGAATAGTGAGGCTTCCAGCATTCAAACAATGCTGCTATGAACATTGTTGAGCACATCTCCTTGTGGTACTATTGAGCATCCTTTGAATATATACCCAAGAGTGTTATTTCTGGGTCTTGTGTCAGGTTGTTTCTTAATTTTCTGAGAAACCACCATAGTGATATCCAAAGGGGCTGTGCCAGCATGCACTCTCACCAGCAATGCAGGAGTGTTCCCTTGACCCCACAAGCTCTACAGCATAAATTATCATTGGTGTTTTTGATCTTGGCCATTATTACAGGTGTAAGATGGAATCTCAGACTTGTTTTGATTTGTATTTCTCTGGTAACTAAGGATGATGTGTATTATATGTCCCTCAACTGAAGAATGGATAAGGAAAATATGGTACATTTAAACAAATGAGAACTGCACAGCAGAAAAAATAATTGATGACAGCTTGAAGTCTGCAGGCAAATGAAGGATCTAGAAAACATTATATTGCGTGAGGTTACCCAGACAGACGAAGGCAATTATCATATGTACTCACTAATCCGTGTATTTTTTAAACATAAATCAAAGGAAACTGGCCTAAAACCACAATACCAGAAAACGTAGACAACAATGAGAACCCTAAGAGAGACACACATGGATCAAATTTACATGGAAATTAGAAAAAGACAAAATTGCCTGAGAAAATTGGTAGCATGAGAACCCTGGGATATGGTTGAAGAGGAATGGAGGAGAAGTAAGGGTATCAAAGAAAAATGTGTAGCTCAATAAAATCAATATTATGAAGAGAAAAGAACTATGGTGTTTAGTTCTCTGAATAAATCCATTAACAAAGGTTTTATTTTTTTTAAGTTTATTAAATTATAAAAGTTTCCATTTCCACCCCTCCTCCCAACACCCTCCCACTTCCCCCACTCCCTCTCCTCCTCCATCTTCGTCCCTAAGGGCAGTCAGGGTTTCCTGCCCTGTGGGAAGTTCAAGTTTCTCCCCCCTCCCTCCAGGTCCAGGAAGGTGAGTATCCAAACAGACTGGATCCCAAAAATCCAGTATATGCAGAGGAAACAAGTCCCAGTGTCATTGTCAATGGCTTTTCAGAAAGACACCGGGCCAGCCACATCCAGAGAATCCGGCCATATTCAGAGAATCTGGTTAGATCATGTGCTCGTTCAGTTCCAGTCCAGCTGGCCTTGGTGAACTCTCATTAGATCAGTCCCCTTGTATCAGTGGGTGATGGCGCCCCTCGCAGTCCTGATTTCTTTTTTCATTTTCTTCATCCTTCTGCTCCTCATTTGGACCGTGGAGGGTTCCGTCTGGTGATCCAATATGGGTCTCCGTTTGCATCGCCATCCAACGTCGGATGAAGGTTTCCTCTGCTCTTGCCTTCTTTGTTCACGTTCTCCTTCCTTCTGACTCTCGTTTGGACCTAGGGAGCTAGGTCCAGTGTTTCGACATGGGTCTCCGCCTCCATCTCCCTCCATCGCCAGAAGAGGGTTCTATGGTGATATACAAAATGTTCATCAGTATGGTTGTGGTCCAAGACCGGTTCAGGCACCCTCTCCTCTGTCCAGAGAACAATCTGGGGATCTCTCCTTGGACCTGGGATCCCCTTTATACTCAAGTCTCTTGTAAACCCTAAAATAACTCCCTTAGTTAGGGTATATACTTCCCTGATCCCATATCTCTCCATTCTCCCTCTCCCCCATCCCAGTCCCCCGATCTTTCCCCATTCCTCCCCTACTCCCTTCTCTCTAACCCTCTCCCCTTCCAACAGCCCCCCCACCCCCCCATGCACCCAAGGTTACCTGGCACTCTTGTCTATTTCCAATCTCCAGGAGGATAGCTACATGATTTTCGTCAGGTTCACCTTCTTATTTAGCTTCTCTAGGATCACGAATAATAGGCTCAAAGACCTTTAATTATGGTTAGAATCCACTTATGAGTGAATACATACCATATTCCTCTTTTTGGGTCTGGCTTACCTCACTCAGTAAAGCGTTTTCTATTTCCATCCATTTGCATGCAAAAGTCAAGATATCATTGTTTTTTACTGCTGAGTAAAACTCTAATGTATATATGTTCCACACCTTTTTTAACCATTCTTCTATTGAGGGGCACCTAGGTTGTTTCCAGGTTCTGGCTATTACAAATAGTGCTGCTATGAACATAGTTGAACAAATGCTTTTGTAGTATGGTAGGGCATCTCTTGGGTATATTCCCAAGAGTGGAATTGCTGGGTCCTGAGGGAGGTTGACTCCCAGTTTCCTGAGAAACCGTCACACTGATTTCCACAGTGGCTGCACAAGTTTGCATTCCCACCAACAATGGGTGAGTGTTCCCCTCTTTCCACATCCTCTCCAGCATAGGCTATCATTGGTGTTTTTGAGTTTGGCTATTCTGACAGGTGTCAGATGATATCTCAAAGTTGTTTTAATTTGCATTTCCCTGATTGCTAAGGAGGTTGAGCATGACCTTAAGTGCTTTTTAGCCATTCAAAGTTCATCTGTTGTGAATTTAAAACAAAGGTTTTAAAAAGAGTTAACCAAGGTCTGATGGAAGAGGCAATCATTACAATGTCCACTCTCAGTCATTAGTCCAGCCTTTTAACTGGTTTGAACCAGTTGGGACCAGTTGGAACCAGTTAGAGCTGGCTTGAGCTGGTTGGGAATGGTCGGAACCGGTCTGGACCAGTAGGAATGGGTTTGAGCTGATCAGGAGAGTTGGAACCAGTTTGAGCCGATCTGAACCACCTTGAAACAGTTGGAACCAGTCTGGACTGGCCAAAACCAGTCTAAGCCGGTCAGAACAGGTCTGAGCCAGCTCTAACTGGTTTGCAATGGTCGGAAACCGGTTTGAACTGGTCTGAAGCGGCTTGAACCTGTCTGGACCGGCCGGAACCGGTTTGAACCAGTCAAGACCAGCCAGAACAGATTTGAACCAGGCAGGACTGAGCAGAAGCGGCTCAGACCGGTTTGAACCGCTCAGAACCGATCTGGACTAGACGGAACTGGTCTGAACCGGCCTGAACTAGTCGGGACTGGCCAGAACCGGCTCAGATCAGTTTGAGTCAGTCAAAACCAGTTTGAGCCAGCTTGAAGAGTTTGGAACTGGCTGTAACTGGCAAGAACCAGTCGGGATCAGTCGAAAACGCCTCGGACCCGACCGGTTGGAACCGGCTTGAACCAGTCAGGACCGATTGGAACCGACTCAGACCAGTTTGAACCGGTTGGATCCAGTTTGAGCTGGCTTAAACCAGTTGGGACCAGTCAGAACTGACTCGAACTGGTCAGGGTCGGTCGGAACATGCTCGAACCTGTCGGTACCAGCTCAGACTGGTCTGTACTAGTCGGAACCAATTCGAGGAGGTTTGAGCCGGTTTGAACCAGTCGTGACCAGTCTGGTCTGGACAGAACTGGTCGGAGACAGCTTTAACTGGTCGGGACAGGCTCAGACCAGTTTTAACCAGTCGAAACTGATCAGGACCAATCAGAACCGGTCTGATCCGGCTTAAACCGGTTATAACCGGCTCAGACCAGATTGAAGAGGTTGGAACCAATTTGAGCTGGCAGGAACTGCTCGGGACTAGTCGGAACCAGCTTGAACTGGTCTGAACCAGCCTGGACCGGCCGGAACCAGTTTGAACCAATTGGAACCAGTCAGAAACCGTCTCAGACCAGTTTGAAGCGGTCAGAACCAGTTTGAGCCAGCTTGAACTGGTTGGAAACGGTCTGGATTTGTCGGAACTGACTTGAAAGGGCCGGAACCGGCTTGAACTTGTCTGAATCAGCTCAGACCGGTCTCAACCAGTTGGAATCAGTTTGAGCTGACTTGAACCGTTTGGGACCGGTCAGAACCAGTTTGAACCGGTCGGAAACTGTTTGAACAGGTCAGAACCGGCATGGAATGGCCAGAAATGGTTTAGATTGGTTGGAATCGGTCAGACTCAGCTTGAGCAGGCTTGAACCATTTGAATCCAGTATGGCACGGCCGGAAACAGTTTAGACCGGTTGGAACCGGTCGAAGCCCATTGGAGCCAGTTTGAACCGGCCTGAACAGGCCAGAACTGGCCTAAACCAGTCAGAATCGCCTTGAACCAATTGGAACCGGTCTGGACTGGTCAGAACACGCTTGAAATGGTCGAAACCGGTCCGGACCAGTCGGAACCGACTTGAACGGGTCAGGAATGGTCTGGACCTGTAGGAACCGTTCTGAACTTGCCTGAATTGGTCGGACCCGGTATGAGCGGTTTAGACTGGTGGTAACCCATTTGAACCAGTCGGGATCAGTCTGGACCTGTCGGAACTGGTTTGAATTGGTCAGAACCGTCTTGAACCGCTCTGGACAGGTCGGAACCGGTCTGAGACTGTCGGAACCGGTCTGAGCTGGCTTGAACCGGTTGGCACCGTTCAGAAACAGTTTGAACTTGTCTGAACCATCTTGAACCGGTCTGGACTGGTCTGAACTGGTCTGAACAGTTGTGGACCGATTGAAAGTGGTGTGAGCCGGTTGGACCTGGTCTGGGCTGGTTGGACATGGTCTGGGCCGATTGCAATTGGCTCAGACTGGTTTGAACTGTTCAGAACTGATCTGGACCGGTTGTAACTGACTCAGACAGGTTTGAATCCATCGGAACCAGTTTGAGCCAGCTTGGAACCAGCTTTAACTGGTCGGAGTCAGTTGCAACCGGTCTGGACCGGTCAGAACTGGCTTGAACTGTTTGGAATCGGTCTGGACTGGTCAGAACTGGTTTGAACAAGCTTGAACCGGTCAGGCCCAGTCAGAACAGGTTTGAATGGATCAGAACCGGTCGGAACCTGTTTGAACCAGCTTTAACCAGTCAGAACTGGTCTGAATCGGTTGGAACAGGCTTGAACGTGTCGGACTCAGTCGGAGCATCTATATTAACAATAGTCTGCCTTTCTCTTTGTATTTTTATATCTCACTTTTTCTATCCTCAGACTGTATCTGATAAGAACCCTGGTTTTATGATTATTGCATTGTCAAGGGATGAGAAAACCAGCTGTTCATACCACCTCATGAATAGAAGTTGTAACCAGCAAGTCTTGAGCATTATGTGATCTTTAGTAAAAGGAGAGATAGATAATGAATAGTGAGATAGACAGACAGTGAGACTGAAATCAAGAGGTACAAAGATTAGGACCCTGGTACAATGACTGTAATGTTAAGAGGAATAGTCTGTACCTAGTGAGGTGGAACCAAATAAGCTCCTTGAGTTTCCACTCAGAAAAACATTTGAAATGTCCTAATTGTTAGTGAGGTGCTTCCTCACAAGCTGGATATTTTACAAAAGTGGTGAGAATAAGATGTCTCAACTGACACCAAAATGAAGATTTTTAGTAGATTTTTAAGCAGTACTTCTGATCCCCAAGAGCCCCTATGCCATCTTAGATTCTCTGTTGGAAGTTACTCAGTTGTAAATTTGCATTTAGGACATGGCACAGTATTCCGTGTGCATTTTTTGAATGAGGACTCATGATAAATATTCCCATGATTTGCTTCTAAAGTCTTTTCTGTTTTCCAAAAATGGAAATCCAGACTGAGCAAAGGTAATGTTCCTGAGTATATATTTCATTTCATCAAAGAAACTCAAGACAAAAAACAGTCATTTGAAAGAAAAATTGCAAGCCCTGTGCCTTTATTCTGTCAGAAACCTCTCCCAATTCAAAGCAACCCTCAGACTCATGCTAAAAACCCAAACCTAGTTCAGAAGCCCTATCTCCTCACTAAATCCTCCAGCAAAGAATTTTTGGCCTGGCACTGTTACTCTACCTGGTCACTTATCCTAGCTCTAATTATTTCTGGGTTTCCAAAGAGGCAGCTAGACATGGCATCTACATCATGTACGATTGATACTAATGTTGCTTGTCCCCAGATACCATGCCACAGGTTCATCTGACCAAGATAGGACCTGTCCTAGTACAGTCCTTATAGACACTGTCTCTCACCTGCACTGTCTCTGGGTTCTCATAAACCAGCTATAGTGTAAGCTGATTCTGCAAGTCTCTGGAAATAGGTCTGGAGGAGATGGAAGCAATATGGATTGGTGGAAGCACTGATTATAATTCAGCTCTCAAAGCCTAATTAAATATTAACAGGAACACCCCAAGTCATAAAGCTGAACAACCTGCAAACTGAAGACACAGCCCCCATTTCTCTGCCCATGCCAATATAAGCCTGCACAGAAACCTTCCTACAGAGACTCAGGAGCAGAAGAGGGCTCTGAGGACAAATAGGGGACATTGTAGGAACATTTGATGAATGCTTCAGAAGCTATGCAGTTATAGAATGTGCTGCGCAAGCCAGTGTTCTAATACAGGAACAAATGCCTTCCTCTTATAACCAAGGAAATCTTTTAACAACCCCATTTCACTGTCATGTTATGCTAAACTTATTTAAAGTGATACACTAAATTCTGTTTTTTCCACAAACCCTCTAAGCTATTCATTTATTTCTTTCTCTATACAAATAGAACATTAATTGTATATATTTTGATATATATGTATATATATGTGTGTGTGTGTGTATTTCTATAGGTGTGTCCATGTGTGTGTGTGTGTCATTATAGATACATGTATTTTAACAGAAGTCTTTAATTATAACATTCATTGTAATTTCAGTAAAAAAATTTGGGAATTTTTTCTAATCTCTAATTCCTCCACCTTATTTTATCTCATGTGATGTACAAACCACAAATTTTCTGAATTAATGTGATTTTCTGAAATTTGATTTGAAAATGTATCACCCACAGTTTCTTATTTATAAACACATAGGATTCCATAAAATTGTGCAGTCACACAATTTTGCAAAAATCATTTCTGCAAAATTCTATTTTTAAACAATTCCATGTCTTGTCATCATTCTGCCTTCTTATTACTTCAGATCACATAACCCTCAAGTCTGGGTGGATGATACTCCTTTTCATGAGGTTGCTTGAACTGATGGTTTTCTTATCCTCCGGCAATAGAATAATCATAAAACCTGGGTTCTTATCTGATACAAACTGAGGACAGAGAAAGTGAGATATTAAAATACAAAGAGAAAATCAGACTGCTGTAATAAAGGTGTTCAAGGACAAGTGCTCAGGTATGGTGTTCCCCTAATGAGGAAGGTAAGTAGTCTGTGCCTAATAAGACAGGACCCAAGTCAGTCACTTGTGGTCTTAAGTAATAAGAAGGAAGAGTGATTACAAGACAAGAGAGGAGGGCATGCTTGAACAGTGGGATCTGTCTGCCTTCTGGAGAGGATAACCATAGAGGACAAGGGACTGCAGGGCTTTTCCTATGTCTTGGTAAAGCAAATCACCATGGAAGGGAAATGAGGAGCTGCAACATACACACCTTGTCAGATCCTGAAGAACACCCACCACTTCTTATGTATTTGTACATTACATTTTATGTCCCTCAGTTTTTTTCGTGCAAATCTGTTTATTGTGAGTGGCAGTGATGGAGCTAGACTTTAACATAGGTGAGGCAGTCATCCTTGCAAACACTGATGGGGATCCAATACTATGAGTGCTGAGTCCTCCTTATTCCTTATGTTCAGGAAGTTAGAAACATATTTCTCAGATATGTTTAGCATATCTCATCTTGGGTTTGTGTGTTATCTTCATTGTGGTTACAAAAATTCGGGGAGGAGTAAATAAAGGACATTGAGACTATAATTTGTGATCCTAGAGAAGCTAAATAAGAAGATGAACCCAAAGAAAGACATATAGTTATCTTCCTGGATATTGGGAGTTTCACAAAAATAAAGAACAATTTCTGATATTACATTTGGACACTTGGCATAGGTTGATTTATTCAGGTATTTTTCTTAACTTTGGTTAGGGCAGATATAGTTTGTATCTGTATTCTGTACTCTCTTGATCTGTGAGATTCTTTTTTTCTGTGAATCTGTCTAGAAGGAAGTCACTTAGGCAAAGTCATTTGTTAAAGGAATGAGTTTATGATAAAATCACGCTTTATTTATATTTATCTTCTATTTGAGAGGTGGATCCTCATTCCTAAGTGTTGCTTTAGTCATTTGTTCCATTTGTGGTAAACAAAGGGAACTCATTTAATGGGTCATGTTATCATGACATTACCAGCCTGTTCATTTGTGATGTGGTTAGAATTTTGTCAACATAACACAAAATAGAACCATCAGAGAAAACAGAACCTTAGCTGGAAAATATGCCTCTATCATTTTCGTATTCAGGAAAGAGTGTGGGAGCCATTTTCTTGTTTATTGAATGATCTCTGAGGACTCCCTGATGATGCTGAAGATGCCGTCCGTGAGAAGGTGTTTCTGGTTTGTATAAGAAAGCAGACTGAACAACCACGGAGAGCAACCTGGTAAACAGAGTTCATTGTTTCTGATTCATGTCCCACCTTCTGGTTTCTATCTTAATTTAATGTCCTGAATTCCTCATGATGGATTGTGAGAGTTAACATGTCAGAAACCCTTTTATTCCCATAATGATATTGTTCATAACATTGATCACACTAATAGATCAAAAGGTAGGACAACTGAAAATTCTTCTCATGAAAGTAGGGAAATAAGGGACATGACAGGCTCTCCAACTTCTTCCTCAGCCACACACAGAGTCGCCCTTCCAGATACAGCCACACATTCCAACATCCACAGACAGAGACACGCAGAGATAATGAGAGTCCTACTTCCAAATACAGTCCCATACCCATCCTACACACCCACAACCAGAAACACTTTCCCATATATAGGTAGAGGGGATGACTGTTTTCATTTTAGACAGGGTCATCTGGGTGGCCTGGACTTTCTTTATAGACCAAGCTATAAAGAGACCATTTTGTTTCTGTCTCCCTATTGAATGGATTCAGACTATGTTTCACCATGCCCAACCATCAAATGCAGGGTTGTCAATAATTGATGAATTTTTTTTCTTGAAAAATTTCAACACACTATATTTTGGTAATTATTTCTTTTCTCTCTTCTTTTGCAGATCCTGCCCATTCCCCAATTCCAGAATTCCATAAAAAGTTAGAGGTGTGAGGGTTATTTATGTGGGCATATAAGGGTTTGGGCATTTCTATATAGACAGTTAATGCTTTAAAAACCCATAATTGGCAAAAATTCTCTCTATTCTTAATATTAAAATTATTTATATTAAAAATTATTAATTAAAATAATTAAAATTATTATACACCTATTTGATTTTACAGATTACGATTCATTTTTGAAGGTATAAAATTTAGGACTCAGTAGTTGTTTCAGTGGTATTGTGCCTTCCTCCCAGTATTAGGATCTTAACTTGAGTCAAAACATTTAGCTTAGAAGCTGGTTGTGATGGTTCATCCGTATATTCACAGCACACACACACACACACACACACACACACACACACACACACACACAGGGAGAGTAGTGGAGAGAAAGTGTAAGAAAGAGAGAAATAGGGAAAGAGAGAGAGAGACAGAGAGAGAGAGAGAGAGAGAGAGAAAGAGACAGAGACATTGAAAGAGACAACTAGACAGAAAGAGTTAAAGGGAAACAAGGAAAAATACTGTAAAAAAATAAACACACACAACCAAACATGAAAAAGAAATTGGAATAAACATTTTGATATTCAAGGTAGACTAAATTCTTTACCTGTAAAGAAAATTCCTAAATGTGATATGGAGAGGCAGTGCAGACACAGAGAAGTCCAGTCTTCAATGCTTCTCTGAGCAGCCTCTTCTCTGACCCTGATGTCTAAGTGCTCTCAGCGCCCCCTGCTGGTCCTGTGTTCCCCACAGTGGTCTTTTTGTCTGAGCTGTGTCTCCTGAACAGTAATACATGGCTGTGTCTTCAGGCCTCAAATTGCTCATTTCCAGGTACAGAGTGTTCTTGGCATTGTCTCTGGAGATTCTGAACCGGCCCTTCACGGCGTTGGTATAGTAGGTGGTATCACCACCACTATTAATGGTTGCGACTCACTTCAGGCCCTTCCCTGGAGCCTGGCGGACCCAGTCCATTCCATAGTCACCAAAGGTGAATCCAGAGGAAGCAAAGGAGAGTTTCAGAGACTTTCCAGGCTGCACTAAGCCTCCACCAGACTCCAACAACTGTACTTCACACTGGACACCTGTAAACACAAAGAATTCTGGTTAGAAAATTTACACAGAAGATTATTTTTTCTCTTTGTCATGACAATACACAGCATTTCATCTTTCTGAATTACCTTTTACAATAAGGACAAAGAAAACCAATATGAGCCCTAAGTCCATGGTATGTCGCCTGTGTTCAGTGATGACCCCTGACTGGTAGGACTTGGGACTGGGGACCGGGGCTTGTCTCCTCTGCCAGAGCTGCAGGATTAGGGCAGGGCTGACTTTTATGGGCAGAAGATGCATTATTTGCGTATCTTCCTGCATTAGCAAACTGTGTAATTGGATCTTGCAGAAGGCAGGACCCAGAGAAGATATAAGACATCATATACACAGGTGAGAGTTACAGGAAATAAAGCATTAATGTAGCTCTCTGTAAACTTTTTCCTTGTTAGGGATTCACTACACTGTATTTAGTTCCCTTTTCACCATATGCATGGAAAATGTTATGTTTCCACATTGTCATGTATCTTTAGGACCAATGTAAAATTTAAAAGTTCAACACACAGCTGTGTATCTATATATTAGCTCTGTCTGTCCCTTTGTCTCTGCTGCACATGGCTTTTTCCTGAGGTGAATCCTGATAGGATCACTTGAAACTTTTCTGAATTTTAATGTGTTCTGAGAGATGCTGTCATATGCCCCAAGGAATTTTGCAAATGATACATCTTTATTCTGCCTATCTTCCTCTCATTGATCACTATGGAGACATATTTGTATTTACAGCACTTAGTTTTTTTTATGCCCTGAAGTTCTCCCTGTGATCACTTTTTATGCTCAATCTGCCTTTCCCACCTCAATACCAGACAGCACTCATTGTGCTACTGAAATTATATTTATGGAGTGATATCCTGTGCCAATGTGTTCAAGTGTACTTCTTACTTTCTCTTCTATGAGGTTCAGTGTGGTTGGTTTTGTGTTGAGGTCTTTGATCCATTTGGACTTGTGTTTTGTGCATGGCAGTAGATATGGATCTATTCTCATTCTTCTACATGTTGATATCCAGTTATGCCAGAACAATATGTTGAATATCCTTGCTATTTTCTAGTTTGTATTTTTTAATTCTTTTCAAAAATTAGGTATTTGTACCTGTGTAGATCGATAACTGAGTCTTTGATTCAGTTCTATTGGTCCTCCTGTCTGTTTTGATGCCTATACCAGGGTGTTTTGTAATACCATAGCTCTGTAGTAGAGTTTGAAGTCAGGAGTTTTGATACCGCTAGAAGTTTCTTTATTTTATAGGAATGT
The DNA here is from genome assembly GCF_982192425.1 of Myodes glareolus. Lineage (NCBI taxonomy): Eukaryota > Metazoa > Chordata > Mammalia > Rodentia > Cricetidae > Myodes > Myodes glareolus. The sequence continues at coordinate 10,100,965 of NC_142036.1, read as the reverse complement.
TTTGACTATCCTGCATTTTTTGCATTACCATACGAAGTTGAGTTTTGCTCTTTCGAGGTCTGTGAAGAGTTTTGCTGGGATTTTAATGGTCATTGCATTGAATCTGTAGATTGTTTTTGGTACAATTGCCATTTTTGTTATGTTAAATCTACCCACCAAAGAGCATGGGAGATTTTTCTATTTTCTGTTATCGTCAATTTTTTTTTCAAAGATTCAAAGTTCTTGTCATACCGACCTTCCACTTGCTTGGTTAAAATTACTATAAAATACTTTATGCTATTTTTGACTGTTGTGAAGGGTCATGTTTCTCTGATTTGCTTCTCAGCCCATTTATCATCTGTTTAAATAGGGCTATTGATTTTTTGAGTTAATTTTTTATACTGCTACATCACTGAAGGTGTTTATGAGTGGTATTAGTTAATTGGTAGAATTTTGAGGTCACTTATCTAAATATCATATCATCAGCAAATAGTGAAAATATGACTTCCTTTGTGATTTGTATCCCCTTGATGGAATTTTGTTGTCTTATTGCTCTGGCTAGAAAGGCAAGTACTATAATGAATAGATATGGAGAGAGTGGACAGCCTTGTCTTGTTCCTGCCTTCAGTGGTATCACATTGAGTTTCTCTCTATTTAGTTTGATGTTGCAAGTTGGCTTGCTGTATATTTCCTTTATTATGTTTAGGTACGTTATGTGTATCCTTGATCTCTCCAAGACTTTTATTATGAAGCAATGTCTTATTTTATCAAAGTCTTTTTCAACTTATAATGAGATTATCATGTTTTTGGGTTTTTTTCCATTTTGTTTATGTGATGGCTTACATTGACAGATTTTTGTATGTTAAACCATCCCTGCAAATCTGGGATGAAGTCTACCTGGTCCTGGTGGATGCTTTTTCTAATGTGTTCTTGGATTTATTTTGAAACTTTTTAAAATAATTAATGCTAACTGCAATGAGCTATAATCAATTTCTTTTCCTTTTTTTTTTAAAAATAAATTATCTTCTTTAATTTTACATACCAATCCCAGTTTCAACTCTCTCCCTGCCTCCCATCCCTTCCAGCTATTCCCTGAAACCACCTCCATCAACTGCTCAAAGAAGATATGACCCATTGATTTAGGAAAGTTCCAAGGCCTTCCATATTATATCTAGGCTGAGCATGATATCTGTCCAAAGAGAATAGTTTCACAAATAGTCAATAAAAGGAGTATGGATTAATCCTGGTGCCACTGTCACTGGCCCCATACTCTGCTCAAACCATACAACGGTCACTCACATTCAGAGGAACCAGTTTGGACCTATGCAGTTCCTTCCTTGTCTTGCTGGAGATCTTTAGCTCCCATTAGCACAGGTTAAATGTTTCAGTGGGTGGACCCATCATGGTCTTAACCTCTTTGCTCACATTCTCACTCCTATCACTGTTCAACTGGACTTTGGGATCTCAGCCCAGTGCTTTACTTTGGGCCTCTGCCTCTGTTTCCTTTAGTTGCTAGATGAATGTTCTATGATTATATTTAAGATATTTATCAGTCCGATTACAATCAAAGCCAGTTTGGACACCCAATGCTCTATTGCTTAGGGTCTTAGCTGGGCTCATCTTGTGGAATTTTCAGAATTTCTCTAGTGCCAGTTTTCTTACTATCCTCATAATGACTATCTCAATCAAAATATCTCGTTCATTGTTCTCATCTCTGTCTTCCCCCCGTCTCAACTATCCTGTTCCCTAAAGTTCCTCCCTTTCTCTTCTCCCTTCCTTTTCTTCTTCCACCCTCATTTCCCCCCCACCACTATGTTTCCAATTTTGTCAGGCAATAGTGTAATTTCCTTTTTCCTCATGAATCTACATATGTTTTCCTTAAGAACCCCAAAAACTCTACCAGGGAACTACTGCAACTGACAAATACCTTTAGTAATGTTGGCAATATACAACATCAACTCAAAAACCTAGTAACCCACCTATATATAAATGATAAAGTAGTTGAGATAGAAATCAGAGAAACATCAAGCTTTAGAATATTATCAAATTAGATAAAATATCATGGATTAATAATAACAAAGAAGTGAAAGACACATTTGACAAGAATTTTAAGTTTTTGAAAAAAAAAAGTTAAAGAAGATACCAGAAAATGGAAAGATTTACCATGCTCTTGCATATTAGGATTAACATAATAAAAATGGAAATCCTACAGAAAGCAATCTATAGACTGGATGTAATCATCCACTGTAATTAAGTCATCTTCATCCCAGAGATGCAAGGATGGTTCAATATAGGAATATCTGTCAATGTAATAAAAAAAACACATAAAAAACTTTAAAATAAAAACCACATAATCATCTCATTAGATGCTGAAAAAGGATTTCAGAAAACACAACATCCCTTCATGATTAAGGTCTTAGAGAACAGGGAAAAAAGGAAGACACCTAAATATAATAAAGGCAATTAAACAACAAGACAACAGTCAACATCAGTCTAAATGGAGAGAAACTCACAATGATTCCACTGAAATCATGAACAAGATAAGGTTGTCCACTGTCTCCATATCTATTCAATATAGTTATGGAGGTCTCAGCTAGAGCAATAAGGCAACAAAAGTAGATCAAATATCCAAATCAGAAAAGAAGAAATAAAACTCTAACTATTTGCTGATATGATAGTTTACAAATGCAACCACAAAAATTCTAAGAAGGAGCTTCTACAACACTTAGACACTTTCAGTAATGTACCAGGATGCAAGATTAACTCAAAAGAATCAGTAGCCCCCTTTTACACAGATGATAAAAAGACTGAGAAAGAAATCAGTGTAACATCACTCTTCACAATAGCCAAAAATAGCCACAAATTTCTTGGAGTAATTAAACAAACTAGTCGAAGACATGAATGAAAAGAGTTACAAATCTTTGAAGAAAGAACTTGAAGAAAACACCAGAAAATGGAAAGACCTCCCATGTTCCTGGGTAGGTAGAATTAACAAAGTAAAAAACGGCTATCTTACCAAAAGCCATCTACGGATTCAATGCAATACCTATCTAAATTCCAGCAAAATTTTTCATGGAACACAAAATAAAAGTACTCAACTTCATGTGAAAAGCAAAAAAGTCAGAATAGTCAAAACAGTCCTGTACAATAAAGGAACATCTGGAGGTATCACAATTCCTGACTTCAAACTCTACTACTACAAAACTACAGTGTTAAAAACACCCTGGCTTTGGCACAAAAGCAGGTAGGAGGTTCAATAGAACTGAATTAGTATGTGTAACTTTTGTGTTTATATGAGAGGAGATCCCAGAGATGATTTGGTTCCCACTTCACTTATATCAATCAATTCACCTTTTCTCATGGGAACACCATATCTGGGGACAAGATTTAGTATCTCTAATTTTTTGACAGTCTATCTTTCTCTGGGTATTTTCTGTTTCTCATTTTAGGATGTAATGCAGAAGAACCCAGATTCCTAAGTTTGATAATTGTATTGGTAAGGGATGAGAAGTTTAGCTGTGAACTGAACTTCATAATAAAAAATATTCTGCAACTAGTCTTAAGTGTTATATTATCAAAAGTAAAATATAAGTCAGAGAAGCTGAATCATGACAAGAAGTGGAAAAGAGGGTAGACTGGATCGTTGGGAATCATGTGCCTTGAGGTATAGATCACCATAGGGAACAAGAGCTTGCAGGACTTTCCTCCATGCATTGTTAATATAAACCACAGGGGAAGGGAAGTGAGGAGCTGGAGCCAACCTGATCAGTCAGGACTCAGAAAGTGTCTGTCTCCGAATGACACTTCCCTAGGTCACACATAAGACAGCAGGTTCTTCATCAGCAGCAACAGAGAGTAGATGTTACTCTGGGAGCCTTTGTTAGCAAAACTATCAACAAATCACAAACAGAAAATCATAGAACTCAATTGTCTTTGGGAAGGGTGGATGAGAGATGGAAGCAGGAATGGAGCTGACCCCAGATGAAATATGCAGATGGGTGGCTGAGAACTTTTTAGCTTGAGAGCACACAAATTTATCTACAGAAGAATTACTTTGGACTTTGAAGTGCAGGTTAACTTTTGCCAAGATATAATTATTTAAAGACATTTTTTTCCCACAAATTATAACCAAGTATACTTGGTTAGTTCTTTTGGTTTAGAAGACGGAAATAATGGATATTTCAGTTTCAAATCTATCTTTGGAAAGTGAATTTGTAGTTTCTCCATCAAATGTTGAAAAGCAAATATACTCAAAAAAAGCAAGATACTCAAAATTCCCAAATTTTGTCATTAAACTTAAAATGAATAAGTATCATAATTTCAGACACTTTTTGATATATATATACATACATACATATATATATATATCAGTAACTCCAGTGATATATATATATATGTATGTATATATATGCATATATATTATAAAGTTAAATGTATGTTTGTCTGGTAATCAGAAGCATTTGGATAGTTTAAAGCATATGTGACCAAAACTTGCTCTAATGTGTGCATACATAGGGAGTTGAATAGAACATGACAGTGGAGAGGGGCCTCCAAGGACATGCTTGGCTGAAAGAGGAAACCACAGGTTCTGACATTAAAACTCATATTGATGTAGCATAATTCAGAGTTTCCTTGCTTCTGAAATAAACCTTACCAGTGGTCCTCAGGAAAGATGCTGGTCCTCCTTGCCCCCTGATGGTCCATAGAGTCTGTATAAGGAAGCTTTTGTGCAGGCTCATACTGGGGTTCCATCTCTGTGTCTCTGGCACAATAATAATGGCCGTGTCTTCAGTTTGCAGAATGTTCAATTTTTTGAAACCTGGCTCTTGTAGGTGGCCCTACTTATGGTGTTTGTGATATAAGAGTCGAATTATGATCAGTTCATCCACTGCTCCATATTCTTCCCATGCACTCCAGGCCCTTTCCTGGAAGCTGGTAAACATAGTGTATATGATAACTGGTTAATGAGAATCCAGAAACAGTGCTGGTGAGGGCCAGAGTCTGAGACAGCTGAACCTGGGACAGGATACCTGGGGAAAAGCACCATTACCATCATTTATACAATCACTTAGAATGCCCAAATGTCTTCCATGAAACCCCGAAACACTTACAGATAGGAAAGATCGCCAGGCAGAGGAGCAGCTCCTCCACAGCCCTGCTATCCTGGAGGCTCTAGTTAGAAGGAGATGTGACTTTACAGTTAGGTTTTTACTTTTAGCCTGAGCCTAAGAACTGCTTTGGTTGAGGGGGGTCCCTGAGAGGATAAAAGCAAGAACAGAGCAAGGGTTACAATTTTCCCTCAGGTGACTGATATTTGCCTTGTGCTTCTTGGAGGAAATGGTTGAAAAATAACCAGGAAGTCACCAAGAAAACATTCCTTTCAGAGGGAAAGAGTTGAGATTAAAAACACACTATTTATAATTATTTTCCATTTGAGAGGTAAATCATCATACTTAAGTGCTTGTTCAGTCAATAATTTATATGTGTCTATAGGACCCATTGATACTCATTTAATGGTACATGTTAGGATACAGGGAAAGTTTGTATATGTTAATGGTGGTGGGATATTTGTCATTGTAGCTAAAGCAGTGATCATCTGGAAAATGGGAATCTCAGTTTTAAACAAAGTGCCTCTAAAAAATCTGCCTGGAATGACATTTTAGAAACATTGGAATGGTACAATTTCCTTTATCTTTTTATTAAGGAAATGGAAAATATTTACTTTGAGACAGACAAAGGGAATTTATCGTAGAAGAAATTTTATGAATTCTGTCTCAATCGAGCCAGATTAAAGCTTATCCAAAACTTGCTATGAATCACTCCTTCCTATTTCCATCTTTCCTCTGCCTCTCATTCCTGATGAACCTTCCTTGCTTGTCCTTCTCTCATGTCTCATTTATTCTTTTCTTCCTCCCCTCCTTTCCCTGACTCCCTAAGAACAACCCTTCCTTATTTCCTCTCTTCTCTCTTCCTTTTCTCTCACATCTGCATCATTTTTTAAAACATTTCCATCCTTTTGTTTTTTTCTGGAAATATGCTGCAATTTGCTGTTGCTCAATGTGCATAATTTCAATAGATAAGTTGTATCTATTAGGCCTTGCCCAACTCAACAGTATTTCTCCAACTGTCTCCGGCTATATATCTAAGGCTATACATCACACACACACACACACACACACACACACACACACACACACACACATGGTGAGAGTCATTTATTCTTATTATTACCCAGTCATTGTGTCGTGAGCCCTATTCCTGAGTGGACATTCTGCCCTTACTTCGAGGTCTGTAAGCAAATACTCAGGATGACCACAAGTCTTTGTTCTAGGAACAAGTTTATTATGCCAATAATCAAATCTCCAATTTTCTTATAGCAGATATAAGCAAACATCAAAACTATAACAATCATTAGCCAGTCAATCACATCACACATTCAATCACATCACACATTCTACTTCAATCAGCAAGAATTCCTCTGCCTAGGCAAGGTCTTCTACCCTATCTCACTGAGGGATTGGTGTATACGACCTGATAATGGTTCATGGCTCTCCACGTAGACCTCTGGATCAGTAAGTCTTGATCCGCAGGCAAGAGCAAGTTCTCTGGCTCTTGGAAGATCTCAGCTGTCAAGTTGCTGGTTCATTGGATTCTCTATGACTGCTTCTGACAGCGTGTCTAGCCAGTCATTTTGAGAATGTCTTCGGGCCGTGAGCCTCAAATTTTTATACTGTTCCTGGCTGCCTTACCTCCTTACTTCTAGATTAGCACGCATGTCTGCTTATCATATAGTTACGTCATACTTGTTCATTCAACTCAAACTCTTATCATCACTGCACACAGTGCTTCATACTTTTTAGTTTCATTTTGTGTGTCACTTCATATTGTCTCTTAATAATCCTGGACTTGTTTGTCCTTACAAACTCATAACATTTCACTTAATATTGCTTCTTAATATTCCTGGACTTGCTTGTCCTTACAGACTCATAACACATTGTTACTGCTATAGAAGTCATATGCTTCAGAAAGTGTTACTCTGACCAAGACATAAAAGATCTATAAGTACAACATTAGAAGACAGTTAAAGTGTATGCTCTTTAGCAAAATATAAGTAGTAAATATTGACATGTGACCTTTGTACTTAGATTTTAAAAATATTTCTGTGTTGTATTGAAGTGTTTTAATATATTAATTTAATTTTTTATATTTTGTGACATGGGAAGTGGTGAAAATGAGTTTCTTTATTAATTTTTACATTTATTTTACATACTAACCACAGTTTTCCCTCTATCTTTCCATTCCCTCCCTCAGCCTCCCATCAATCCTTCCATCCAATATTCATCTATTGTCTCCATTCAGAAAGGGGCAGTTCTCCCATGGTCACAAAAAACCATGATATAATTATCTCATAAAAATTATTGAAGATATCAGGTGGGTGGGGCATGAGTGACCTCTCTCCTCTAATTGCTAGACCATTTATCTTGCTTGTTTTTGTGTATATATTATAGAAGGAGTCATAGCTATTGTGATTTCAAGTGTGTGATATCCAGAGATTGCAGTCTCCAAGCACTACACTCTATTCTTTGGTAATTCTTTCTTTTTTTCTTCTTTTTCTTCTGTTTTTTTTAATGAAAGTTTATTAATTTTAAAAGTTTCCTTTTCCGCCCCTCCTCCCAACACCCTCCCACTCCCCCCACTCCCTCTCCTCCTCCCTCTACATCCCTAAGAGCAGTCAGGGTTTCCTGCCCTGTGGGAAGTTCAAGTTCCTCCCCCCACCCTCCATGTCCAGGAAGGTGAGCATCCAAACAGACTGAATCCCAAAAATCCAGTATATGCAAAGGAAACAATTCCCAGTGTCATTGTCAATGGCTTTTCAGAAAGACCCCGAGTCAGCCACATTCAGAGAATCTGGTTGGATCACGTGCTTGTTCAGTCCCAATCCAATTGGCCTTGGTGAACTCTCATTAGATCAGTCCCCTTGTATCAGTGGGTGAATGCACTCCTCACGGTCCTGCCTTTCTTGTTCATGTTCTCCCTCCATCTGCTCCTCATTTAGACCTTGGGGGCTCAGTCCAGTGCTCCTGTGGTTCTCTGTCTCAATCTCCATCCATCAATGGGTGAAGGTTCCCTCTGGTGTTGCCTTCTTTGCTCACATTCTCTTTCCTTCTGCTTCTCATTTGGACCAAGGGAGTTAAGTCCAGTGTTCCAATGTGGGTCTCTGTCTCTATCTCCATCCATTGCCAGATGAAGGTTTTATGGTGATATGCAAAATATTTATCAGTATGGTTATAGGCCCAGGCCAGTTCAGGCCCCCTCTCCTCTGTCCAGAGAACAATCTGGGGATCTCTCCTTGGACCTGGGATCCTGTGTCTTGTCGGATCACCATGGAATAAAGTTAGAATTCAATAATAATTCGAACACCAGAAAGCCTACAAACATGTGGAAGTTGAATAGTCAGCTACTGATTCATCCCTGGGTCAAGGAAGAAATAAAGAAAGAGATTAAAGTCTTCCTTGAATTTAATGAAAATAAAGACACAACATACTCAAACCTATGGGACCCAATGAAAGCAGTGCTAAGAGGAAAGTTCACAGCACTAAGTACCCAATTAAAGAAAACGGAGAAAGCATATATTCGAGACTTAACAGCACACCTGAAAGCTCTGGAAAAAAAAAAGAAGCAGACTCACTCAGGAGGAGTAGAAGACTGGAAATAATCAAACTGAGGGCTGAAATCAACAAAATAGAAACACAGAAAACAATCCAAAGAATCAACGAAACAAAAAGTTTGTTCTTGGAGAAAATCAACAAGATTGACAAACCCCTAGCCAAACTAATCAAACGGCAGAGAGAGAAGACTCAAATTAATAAGATCAGAAATGAAAAGGGGGACATAACAACAGACACAGAGGAAATTCAGAAAATCATTAGATCTTACTATGAAAGTTTATATGCCACAAAGTTGGTACTTCTTTCAACTCACTCTTTTTTTTGAGACTGAGTTTCTCTGTAGATTTAGATCCTGTCCTGGAACTACCTCTTATATACTAGGCTGGCCTAGAACTCACAAAGATATGCCTGCCTCTGCCTGATAAGTGCTGGAATTAAAGGAGTGCAGCATCACCATCTTGCCTCAACACACTCTTTAGTGATGTTACTTATGCCTAGTTGGGAGGGATGTGAAGGGATGGGGAAGAAGATCATGTGTAAATTTTGATATAATCATTCTATCTGTGAATAAAATCTCACACAGTTGTTTATTCTTAGTACTGAACAGTCATAGTCTCTGCATTCAACAGTTACTGCTGATGAATGGAGAATAATTTTATGTGGGGATGTGGCTACTCTTAGTTGCCATTGTCCATTGGGTGACTCAACACACACAGGAAAGTGGTCAGCATTAACTAGATTGGTTGTGTCAAAAAAGAGGACCTGAATTTGTTAGAAAATTGTATGGGTCTGGCCAGAGGTAGAGAAACAGGAAGGAAAGTTTTAAGTCAGGGTATGACCAAAATACATTGCAAACATGTAAAATCCATCATCTTAGAACAATAATGGCCTCCAACTCTAACATTCTTATGAATATCGGGTTCACGAGCAGTGATTCCCTTCAATTACAAACTTAAGTCCTTGAAAGTTATATAATGTTCGTGAACAGTGGAGTCAACCCTATCTTGTTCCTTTTTCTTCAACAGCTCTAACAGTGTGACTCTTGTGTTGAACATATCCTCCACTTCTCATGGAACCTGAGCTCCTCAAAAGCACTAGTCAGATCGAGTTCTAGGGACAGGATCTCCTACAGAGATTCTGTGCCTTGAGAACAACTCCCTTATTTATCTTCTAGGACTGTAAGAGAAACACAGACTCTAACACAGTCATAATACAAACATTTCATCTTCATTTAAGTAAAACAAAGAGTACTTCATGGTACTATAAATGTAGAAAGGAAAGAAATGATCCCATTACCAAAACATTGTTGGTGGTGTTAACTCACACAGTGCTTCACTAAGGATTCTTGTTAAATGTCAACTCAAATCTGTGTTTCTATTTTACATTATTAGATTATGGGTTACTTTATTTAAACTTTAAATCTAAAGTGTAAAAAAAAGTTTATGACGTAATTATTAAACTCTCAATTTCATTAGTATAATGTGGATCAACTGTTTGCCAAATTTATGGGGTCCTTCTCATTAATTAGAATACTTTAGCAGTCTCAGAAGTTTAAATTTTTCCAATAAGTAAATAATTAATAAGTTTATTAATCAAACAACTAAATAGTAAGTATGCTAATAACCTGATTTTAAGTAGGAAAATATACTGTCAGATTTGACGATGCCAGGCACTTTTGAATTTTATTTAAACATCTTCCATGTCTGTACCAGGATCAGACAGTTTATCTGAGACCACTAGCCTGACTGATTGGGAACTGGCATGGTCCATCACTAATTTTATATAATCATTTCACAATAAATCCTACAAATGTGTTGAAAAATAGTAATTTACATTTACCTAGTTGATACCTTTTCCTAAGGTGATACTTGTTCATATGTCAGAATTAGGGAAAATATCACATGAACACATGTCACATTCCAGTTTTGTCACACTATCAAACACACATGCTATAAACCCTATCTCTTGTATTTTGGATGATATAGTGTGTTCCAGGTTTATACATTCATGTTGTCTGTGGACCTCTTTTATTTTTAACTCTAGAAACAATGAGAGGACATGATCAAGAGGGGAAATTCCAAGGGTGTCTCCATACATTATTAATATCTCTGCCACACTTTAGAGGTGGATTTCTGTCTTCAGTTATTTGATCAGTCATTTTCTTACTTCAGTATGGTCTATGGAACACCATTTGTACATTGTGTTAGAATATCACTAATACATCATGCATGTTCTTGGTAAAAACTTAAGTCACTAGAAATTAGAGCTCTTAATGTTGGCATATTTTATCCAACAACTTTGTTTAAAAGATTTGCCCTGTTAATCATGTTTCCCATGACTTCTTTTGGCTGCTCCTTGGCTTGATTTAAGGTAATATAACAATGGATCCTTTTCTTAAAGCATCATGTGGAATTGTTCAGTTCAAAGTTATGTGTCCTCATTTTAGGATTCCAATATTCTCGTCAATCTGTTCTCTAAGCATAATCTTGGACTACTGGTGTCAATGCCAGAGTTTCCAGAGAGGCCTCAGCCTCAGATGAGGACATTTCCTTTCATTTTGGAGGCTGACTCAAGTTGATGATCCGTTAATATGGAGACCATACTCAACACTGCTGCTCTAAATGACAATTTTCTAGCTCACACATGAGACAATAGGCTCTTCATCATCAGCAACAGAGAGTGCCAGAGTAGTAGAGTAACTCTGGGAGCCTATGTAAGCAGTAACAGCATCAACAAATCACAAACTGAAACTCAGTTTTTATAAAACTTAGTTGCTAAGAGAAGGGATGGTGACATTTGGAAGCAGGAATGAAGCTTACACCAGCTGGAATATGCACACTGTGGCTGAGAATTTTGTACATTAACAGCATACAAATATACCTGTAAAGGAATAATTCCTTGAGAATTAAGGTACATACTAATTTTTGACAAGATGCAAATGTTTAAAATTATAACTTTACACAAATGATAGCCAAGTGTACTCTTTTAAGTTTTCTTGGTTTAGAAGAAGAAAATATTGTACATTTCATTTTCAAATCTACCCTTGGAAGGTGAATTTGACAGAGAAGTTGAAGTTTCTCCATCACGTGCAAAAACAAAGAGAATATACTGCAAAATATTCAAAATTCCCCAGATTTATATTAAAGTTTAAGTCAACAAGTGTCCCAATTTCAGACTCCTTTTGGAATCTTAATTTGCGCACACACACACACACACACACACACACACACAAAACACACACACACACAAAGCCACAACACAAAATATATTAAATTTCATGCCATTCTTTTTGGTAATCAGAAGCAATTGGAAAACATAGACGGTATGTAGAAAAAATGAACTATTGTATGTACACATAGAAGTTTGAATATAAAATGACAAATGAGAGGGGCCTCAGGATATGCTTGGCTGGAAGAGGAAACCACAGGTTCTGATATTAAAACTCAAGGTCATGAAGGATATTCCTGAACTTCTCAGCCTCTGAAGTGAACCTTACTTTTGGTTTTCAGGAGTCCCTATTGGTCCTTAGTGCCCTCTGCTTGTCCCAGATGTCTCTATAAGGAGTTTTTTTGTGTAGGCTCAAATTGGAGTTTCCTCACTGTGTCTCTAGTGCAGTGATATATGGCTTTGTCTTCAGTGTGCAGACTGTTCAATTTTAAGAAGACTTCATTCTTGGAGGTATCCTTGCTGATGGTGATTCGAGATTGGAGAGTTGAACTGTACTTTGTGCTTCCACCCCTCCATATTGCTCCCATCCACTCCAGCCCTTTTCTGGGAGGCTGGCGAACCCAGGACATGTCATAGTCAGTTAATGAGAACCCAGAGACAGTGCAGGTGAGTGACAGGGTCTGTGAAGACTGCACCAGGCCAGGTCCTGTCTCCTTCAGCTGTCCCTGGGAAAAGACACCTGGAGAGAAGCAACATCTTGATCAGTCCTACACTATATAGATGACATGAGTTCCTTTCCTGAAATCCTGAAACACTTACAACTTGGAAATGCCAACAGGCAGAGGAGCAGCACCAGAACAGCCATGCTTTGCTGGAAGCTCTAGTGAGAAGGAGATGTAGCCTCTCAGATAACCCTGGGCTTTTATAGTGAGCCTGAGGGCTGCTTTGCATTGGCACAAGCTCCTGAGAGGATAAAAGAAAGCACAGGATTTGATTTCCATTTCCCTCAAGTGAATGAGATTAGTCTTATGTTTCTTAGAGGATTTGAATATAGGAACTCAGGAATATTTTCTTGTTATTGTCTGTATTTCCAAACCCTGACACATGGGAATTAGTATCAATCACACTGTGTAGACCTGGCAAGCAAAACATAGGAGTGCTTATGCTAAGTGAGTCCACATTTATGCAGTGCAGGCAGAACAGTGTACCATAACCTAAATGCATTTGTGTAGCTCTGTAAATTGCAGCACCGAACTTAGTACGGAATTGGGCCTCTTAATTATCAGTAACCCTACTTTAAGAAACAACTTAAAGTTTATTCTCTTGGTGTCAGTGAAATCATTCTTATTCTCATCACTTGTCTAGAAGATAACTTGTGAAGAAGAAGCTCACTAACATAATTACATGTGATTTCAAGTGTTTGTCTGAGAGGATACCCAAAGAGACTTATTTGGTTCCTACCTCATGTGACTCAACCTATTCACTTTCTCATTTTGGAACATAGTATCGAGGGACTGATTTTAGTACATCTTGACATATATCAGTCTACCTTTCTCTGTGTACTTTTATCTCTCTTTTTAGCCAGTAACAGAGAAAAACACATGTTCCTATATATAATTATTGCATTAATAATGGATGGGAAATTTGGCTGTCAAAACTTCAGGAATCACACTAGTATGCAACTAGTCTTGAGAGTTGTGGTAATAAAAGTGAAAAATAGGGAAGGGAAGCTGAACTATTACAAAAAGTGGAACAGTAGGCAGTTATGAATATGGGAACCCTGTGCCTTGATGTGTAGATCACAATAGAGAACAAGAGTTTGTAAAGCTTTCATCCTTGCTTTGCTAATACAAACCATAGGGGAAATAAAGTGCAGAGCTGCACCCACACTGATAAATCAGCATTCAGAGGATGTCTGCCTCCTACTTAATATTGGAAAACTCATATTTTAAATTCCTTTTTTTGTGTGTGCATAATCTTTGTACTAGAATGGCAATGGTAGAGACAGGTCTTAACATTAGGGATTCAGCCATCTTTTGCAAGGTCTGATGGTCAAGTTCACTATGAGTACTGGGTTTCACATGTTCTTTGCTCTTAATTTTAGAATATTTTTCAGATATTATTCTCAGCGTGTTTCATCATGGGTTTATCTGATATTTCATTGTGTTAACAGAAATTTAGCATAAATAAATATACATCTCTTGTACTATATTTGGCCTTTGGTTGCTTCAGAGATATTTTGTGAATGCACTTTCTTATTCATTGGGTTTCCATTTTCCACACATTCCCTAAAGGAAGTAAAATTATTTGTAAAGAATAAGAATTCATAGATAATCCACCTATTACATATAACTATTTTCTACTTGATAGGTAAATTCTTATGCATAAGTCTCTTATCAGTTATTTGTTTACTTATGTTTGGTGGACACATGGAGACTCACTTAATGGGTCATGTTATAATGGTAGTACCAATTTGTACATTTGTGATATGGTTAGAATTCCATAAACATAATACAAATTACAGACATCATGGAATAGGGGCTTTCATTTGGAAAAGTTTCCAAATCAGATTGTCCTGGAGGAACGACTGTGGGGTCATTTTCTTGAGTAATGGTTGATGGGGAAGGGTCTAGACAGATAGGGTGGTGCCGTCCATGGGAAGTTGTCCCTGGTTTGTTTAAAAATGCATGCTGAACAACCAGGGACTGCAGGCCAATAAACAGGGTTCTTTGGTTTTCAATTCAGTTTCCACCTTCAGGTTTCTACTCTGATTTCTTGCACTGATATACTTACATAATGGACTGTAAGATTTAAGATGGCATAAATCTTTTCCTTCTCGTGTTGCTTAGGTATGATAGTCATGACATGTACAGAATAAAAACTAGGTACTGACTGTTCTTGGCATTGTTTCTGGAGATGGAGAATTGATTCTTCATGGCATCAGAGCATTTAATGTAAGTACTACCACTACTAATGTATGCAACCCACTCCTGCCCTTCCCTGGAATCCAGTGTAAGTTATAATCACTGTAGGTGAAATCCAGAGACTGCACAGGTGAGTTTAATGGACTTTCCAGGCTGCATCAAGACTCCTTCTAACTTGTACCTCACACTTGACACCTGCAAACAAAAAGAATGCTGCTCAGAAAACTGTCATATTAAATGAATATTTTCTTTCTCATGTCTACATAACACATAGCATCTCCTTTCCACTAATTACCTTTTAATGACAATGAAAAACAAGCTGTGTTAAAAGACTACAGTGAGTGGCCTGTTTTCGGTGATAATCACTGAATGTGAGGACTTGTGAATCCAGAGCTGGGCTCCTCTGCCAGAGCCGAAGGGTCAGGGCAGAGCTGGTTTTCATGGGCAATGAGAAGCCTTATTTACATGTCTTCCTGCTATAACAGGCTCTGGAGTTGGACCCTCTTGGGAATACAGAGCTCAGAATATATCCCACACATCAATGATCATAATGACAGCTATAGAAATTCTCACAAAATTGTAGTTTTGGATTCACATTTTCCTTGTTTAAGGCATCACCACATTCTAGTTAGTACCTTTTCTTTGTGTGTGTGTACACAGAACATGCTAATATATACTGCCATGTCTCCTTAGTACATTGTCCATGTATGATATTGAAACTACCACACAGCTGTGTTTCTACATTGGAGCCCAATCTTTCTCACTTTCTGTATTGGATATAGCTTCTCCCTGATGTGGCTCTTGGACAAGATCACAACTGCCAGATTATGTTACCATATCTCATTCCCTATGGTGAGAAAATAGGTGTATTTTCTGAAATTTACTTATTTCTAAGATGATGCTGCTCCCAGGATAAAGTAGCCTTGCATGTGAGATATTGTTTGTTACTTTCTCTACTGCTTTGCACTTGCTAAGGGGACATATTTCTATTGGCAGTAAATACACTTGTTTAGCACCCTTACATTTTCTCTTTGATTCCTTTAAACCTCCCACTCCACCATTATCTTCTTCCATTTTTACAGCAGGCACCTCGTGACTGTCATTATGTTGTGTTGTGTGAGATTTGATTTACCATACTTACTTGGGTTTGATTAAGTTTTAGTATGACTTTTTTTTTATTTAGAAGTTCTCTGGTTTCCCTTCTATTCATTATCTTTCTCTCAACACAGCCCATTTTTGCTTTCACAGCACCAATATTACCCTGTTCTTCATTCTTCTTGCCCCTCACTTAAGATGTTTTCCTTTCCTAGGATTCCCATTATAGTTATAAGGTCTACAAATCAGACCCCAGGTCACCTGACACAGAGAATCTATGTTCTGACTATTACAGAAACAGACAGTATTTGTTCTTCTGAATCTTTGTTATATTGTTTGACACAATGATTTCTAGTTCCAGTTACATTCCTCCAAGTGTCAGAGAACACTTAGAGTGAGGAGGTGAAAAGAATTTAAGACATTGAGCATATGGAAGAGAGGTGTGAAATGCTGAATTCTCAACTTGACATGGCTCTTACATTCATGAACCATTAATGGCTGTTGCTTTTTGTGTAAGCCATACCTAAGACAAAGCCAACCCAAATTTAGTGTTGATTATATCCAGACATTCTCTGTTACTGAAGAGCTGTTGGGAACACATAGATTCTGGAAACATGAAACAGAGAATATTTTTTTTGAGAGTGTGGTCATTTGTAGGTTTCCCATTTATCAGTCACTGACTCCATATACGTGCACATATGAGAAGAATCAACTACACTTAAAAAGGTTAGTAATTTGAAATAGGTTTATATTAGGGAAGGTATGGGTGGAGTTAAAGGGGAAATAGGGCAGAGATGTGATCAAACTTAATTGTATATATGTGGAGTGGGCATGTCTTCAAAATAAAGAAAAAGGAATGACTATATAATGGCTGAATGGTTTAAAGACAATAAATTCACAAAGAGCATGCTTAATGAAGTCTCTGCTAAATGTCAAATAAATGAGTAGGCAATGAAACCCACAGAACAATAAATGGTGGTGAAGGATTTTTTTCACCCTTTATTTCTAGCGATATTGTAGTACCTTGATAATAAAATACTCATGGCACCAACAGAAACACAGACATGCTTGGTGTGCCTGGGAAAAGAAGGACAGAAAATCTAATATGGTGGATGTTGCTTGTGGAGGAGTGAATTGGTTCTTTAGAGCATCAGCACAGTAGATATACCTGCTGTTAATGTTAATGAATGTGACCCACTCTGGTCCCTTCTCTGGAACCTGGCATAGCTACTGATGGTGAATCTATAAATTTTGTTTTCTATTGAAACAAAGATGTAACTTCTTCCCCAAGATGTTGCCTCGATACAATCACTTCTACCCAAACACATTGGTCGACATAAAAGATCCAATCCAGATTGAGGGCAGGAAGATTTTTGCCCAAGAGGACAACACCTCTCATTCATGTGATGTCTAAACTATATGTTATCCTTTGGATTCACATCTCAGAAAAGTAATAAATTTTTCTTGACAAGATAAATGAAACTAGTCTCTTGGATGTCAGTAACAGTATTCTAACCGTTAACAGGGAGTAATAATTCAAATACAATATTTAGTAATCAAAATAATGAACATGTTTTTGAAATATCACTATTTAAATCATGGCCTTTATTCAATATTGTGCTGATTGTGGGATGAACAGTGTTCATGGAATTCAAGAAAGGGTACTGGGTTCTCAAGATTTGCAGGTGGTTATGAGCTGCCAATTGTGTTTGTCAGAAACTGGAGCTGATCCTCTACAAGAACAGTATGTTCTCTGAACCATGGAGGTGTTTCTCCTGTACTTGGATGAACAATCAAAGCCTTTTCTGTAATGCTTTTTTTCTAGTTTGGTTCACAAAGGTCTAAATATCACATTGAGCTGAATGAACCTGGGAGACATGGAGTGAAAGTCAGACACCAAGAGGACAAAAAGACTTCCAATCAATGGAACTTGAGAAGAATGACTTCAAGTTGCTTAACACTGAGGGAAGTTTGACCCTGGCTTACACACTGTAGATTGAGATGTCTAAACAGTTATATTGGGAGGATTATTCTAACAATAAACTGTATGGATATTGACCACAGTTAATATGATATTATGTTCTTCATATATGGAGTGAGTTGATCTTCTGAGATATCCCAAAACTGTAACTGTGTAGTCACTCAACAGTGGACACATATGTGACAACATAATGTTGGACACGGTAAATAAAGTTTCAAGCCCCATACAGTAGTACAGGACCATTAAAAATACAGGCAGAAGAGAAATAAATGCATTATGAACATCTCCCTGATGTGTATACTCACCATACTCTTGTGAGGTTCATTCATAAATTTCAACTGTACAAATATAGCACCATCTGCTTGTATTTAAAAATTTTAAGATGTAAATAATAATTCTTTATATTTCTAATTATACTACTATTAGATTCATAATTATAATGTTAATCAATCAACTTTTCAATTCCTGGATTTTTTCACATCAATTAAAATACTTTAGAGATATCAATAATTTTATTTTTTACCTAGAAAGAAAAAAATTTACAAAGTCTCTGACTCACTCAAACAAGTTTATAGTATAAATAGTTATAAAATGATTTAAAATTGGAAAAGAACATAATATATCTGGGGCTATCAGGCACTGATTGAATGTATTTTCATGTCTGCTCTGACTGAACAACGCTCAGCCACTTATTCTGGGACCGTCTTCTGGACCAATAGGGAACTGGTCAGATTCTTCAGTTATTTATATAAGACCTATTTACAGAAAAACCTATACATAATTTATAATATGATTTTACATACATGGTTTACAAATAGTTTTTCCATCATGTCTACAAAATAATTTTCAAAAATTATAGTTTTTTTGTAAGTTACTAAGCATACTTAATGAACTTCCACATAACAAGTGCCCTACTTACACTCACTCTCCTTTGGAAATACACATTTGCAGACACAAACACACATATAATGTACTGAATGGAATTAAATGAAAAGTATATGTAAATACATGGCATATATAAAATTATATGTTAATCTATCTGACAAGAAGATGCAAATTTACAGCTCAGATGATTTGAATTGTCAGTATAATCCATTGCTTCTAGCTTGGAAAAAAATGGAAGCTTTATAGGTTTCAATAGTTGAGAGGAACCTCAACTGGATTTATTTTTACCGAAAGAAGAAACCTCACAATTTAATATTAAACTAAGAGTTCATGCAGCATAGCCTATAACTTCTATATTTGTGAAGTAACCCCTAATGGTCTTGGGACTCCTGTTGGTAATTTGCATCCCCTCCTGTTTTCAAGTTTCTCTGCAGAGGGGCTCTCTGCAGGCTCACACTGGATTTCCCCCACTGTGTGCCAGTCACAGTAACATGTCTGTGTCCTCAGTTTGCAGAGTGTTGCATTTTAAGAAATCTTGTCTCCTTGAGGTGTTCCTGCTGATGGTGACTCAGGATTTGAGAAATGAATTATAT
Organism: Myodes glareolus; assembly: GCF_982192425.1. Classification (NCBI taxonomy): domain Eukaryota; kingdom Metazoa; phylum Chordata; class Mammalia; order Rodentia; family Cricetidae; genus Myodes; species Myodes glareolus. The sequence goes on along the minus strand of NC_142036.1, from coordinate 10,081,671 downwards.
TTACACTGATACAGAAATGCACAGAAAGTTGTAAGAGGTGACTTTGACTGTAGCCATCATTTTTGAGTTGATGGAGTAGTAGGATGCTCTCAATTCTGAGACCATGGTGAAGAGGAAATGTCAGCTCCTCAACTATCTGAGCTAGTGGGTGGCCAGTCCAGCCTCCGGCTTCTGAGTCTTTATTGGTAAATAGAACTTTAGAGATTTAGTCACAAACTACATTTTGTAGAAGTGGCAGGTTTGGATCTGATTGACTCACTCATGGGTTGACTAAGAACTGTGGAGTCAAAATTACTTTCTAAAACTGTAGCAACTGCAGGTGAAGTCACTGTGAAGGTGTTAAAAGAGCAAGCTTCTATTTTTATATACATGGAATAAAGGATGACAAAATTAAAGTCAACATGGCAACAATTAACAGTTTTAAATATATTTTAGGTGACAAATCAAGTATCATTACCTTCATTTTAACTTAAAACATGCAGAAGTTTCCTTCTTGAGACAAGTGAGGGGGTAGCAGTTGCAAAATTTATAACCACAAAATGTTATATCTTGCCTGTTTAATAGAAACAGGACGAATTGTAGCATTGAAAACCCAAAAATTATATTACAAATTTTCTGGACAATTTTGTCTCATGTGAATAAACAGGACTGTTTCTAAACTGTCTGAGAATCAGGAAAACATAAGAACAGTCTAATATTTACAGCATGGTCTTCTCTGATAAAGCCTGCAGATAGGACCCAGTGTCCACATCCTACAATTCAGATGGACAATAGCACCAGGAAGATTTTTATATTCCATGTATATGTAATTTTTTTTAATAACTGAATTTATTAATGAATAAATGTACATGCTTTATTTTTATTTTCAATAACATGGGATACAAAAAGAGACTATATAAGAGATAGTCCTATGACTGAAGACAAAGGATGATTGTGAGAGCCTGGAGAAAACTAATCCACTAGAATGGAGAATACAGTGACTAGGAGAGTCCGCTTCAATTAGAAAAAATCAGTCAATGTCAGTTCAAGTGAAACAGGCCAGTGGCCAGTGAGCAATGCAGGGAACTCATCAAGTGAATATAACTGTTGTAAATAAAAATTCCCCATGTTCCCTAAAATAACCATAAGAGGCAATCATGGAAAGGTCTTCAAAGAAAAAAATGAATATATTTCTTTTCCCGTGTTACAGTAAAATATTTTCATAGCTGTTTACTCACTTGAACACTTTGCAGGATGCTGATATTTGAATGCACAAAGTGTTATATGACCACATTAACTCAATAAATTAATTTACAGAAATATAACCAATGTAACTTCTGTGCACACTTTATTCATGGGTTATTACCATATTGAAAACAATTAAGTGAAAATTATAGGGATGTGATAAGTACAATCACAATTAATTGTGGGTGTCTCTGTGAGATTTGACACCTCAGACTTCACTTGGACTCAGAGAGTCCAGCAGTGAGAGACAGTATAACAGTGGGATATGGAAATAATCATCGAAATGCAATAATGTATTTTAATTGAAAATGTCGTTTTCTTCAGATCCTCACATAGAAGTGAGAACGTTGGGCATGTGTTCTTATATATAAAATTTTTGTGTTTTGCCCAAACTTCTTTACAGTAACATAACAGAACCATGTTCCCTTTTACAAGGCACAGGGCCCATTTCTCTCCATCTTCACAGCACTGTGATTTCTTTCTTTCTTTTAGCAAATGGGTCTTGAATTATTGCATACAGGCAACTCATCCTTTTGGCTTTAATTTTCATTTTTATGTTGATCAAAGATACTTGTTCTATGCAACCTACTCTGCCCACATGCATTGGCCAAGATGAAAGAACCAATGGAGAGGATGGCATGCAGGAAAATGAATGCTCATGAGGGCTTTAGAAATATGGGCTATCCTTAGATTCAAATTTCCATAGACAAGTGATAGAAATGAGTTATATTTGAAAAAAATGAGATTGATCTCTTCAATGACACAAAAAGTTTAGGGTTAAAAGTCCTAACTTTTTATAAGGAGTAGTGTTATTTCAAAAACAATAATCATTAATCCACATGAGGAATACTTTTTGAAATTTTCTATGTATCAAAGCTTCATATAAACTATGGAGCACTCACATTGGATTAACTCTCAAAGGTGGATGAGAAGATGAAGTATTTTGTTTTTAATTATGTGTGTGACTTTCTGTGTGAGTGGTGTAGTGCGCATGAGAAAAAATAGAGACCATGGGTTCTCCAGACTTACAGGCAGGTATGACTTAAAAATTTGGGTACCAGAAATTGTAACTGTTTCCCTGCAAGAACAGTAAGCTCTCTGAACATCTGAACTGCTTCCCGAATGTGCAGATGAGCAATGGCAACCTTCCCTTTTATGTTTGCTGCAGCGCAATTCTCAACAGTGGAAATATCAAACCAATCTGCATGAACATGGAGGGCCTTGTACCAGTAAGAGTCAGGCATCAAGAGGACAAGATGACCACTTACCCTATGCAACCTAAGAAGCTCATCTTAGGAAAAGTAAAATTAGCGAAGTCTGATCATTGTTTGGACAGTGTGGAGTGAGAAGATTAATCAGTTATTTGCGAAGGATTATCCCAAATAATGAGTTATATGGAAGTTGACCAAAGTTAATAAGAACACATTCTGTTTCCATATATGGAGAAAGTCAGTTTTAAAGTAAGACAGACCCCAAACCTTAACTATTTGCATAGCTCGAGGAAGCAGTGCTTATAAGTCTGATGGGAAAGGTAATTTTTAACAAGATACCAATGTATGAAATGGGATCTGTCAAAAGCAATAATAAATTCTATCCTTTTTTGGGACCTTCTTAGTGTAGAAAGAAACAATGGGTATTTCAGTTTCCAGGATGTTATGGGAAATGATTTTAAATTAGGGAAGCTGTGGCTTCTCTATTACAGGTGCCAAAACAAAGAGCTCTTTTAAAAAGTTCTCTAGCTTATAACTGAACCTAACATCTAACAAGTGTCATAATGCTGACTCCTTTAAAATATCTGCATAAATAAGAAAATGTGTGAATATTCATGTATATATGTGTGTGTATGTAAAACATATAAAGTTATATGTCATGCTATCTAATAATAAGAAGCAGATTGTTAGCTTACAGGGCTTTTGGGAAAAGCTATTTGTTATAGTATTTGAACAAATAGAAAGTTTATTAGACTGTGACAGTGAAGAGACACCTTTAAAGAATTTTTTTCTTATTTGTGTTTGGAAGAGGAAAACACGGATTCTAATATTGAAACATATTCTCATGCAGCTTAGTCTAGAACTTCTTATCTTATTAAACAACCACATACTGGTCTAGCAAGACACTGCTGGTGCCCACCGCCCCCTGCTGGTCGTGAGTGTCTCCATATGGAGGTTTTTGTGCAGGCTCACACTGGAGTTCTCTCACTGTGTCACTGGCACAGTAATATATGGCTGTGTCCTCAGTTTGCATGCTGTTCAGTTTTAAGAAAGCTTGGTTATTGGAGGTGTCTTTGTTGATGGTGATTCGTGACTGGAATGCTGAATTGTAAGTTGTGCTTCCACCACCCCATATTGCTCCCATCCACTCCAGTCTTTTTCCTGAAGGTTGGCGGACCCAGCTTACACCATAGCTGGTTAATGAGAACCCAGAGACAGTGCAGGTGAGTGACAGGGTCTGTGATGGCTGCACAAGGCCAGGTCCTGACTCCTTCAGCTGTACCTGGGACAGGGCACCTAGGGACAAGCAACATCACCATCAGTCATATAACCTATATATTAAACCCGGGTCCCTTTCCTGAAACCCTGAAGCACTTACAACTTGGAAATGTCACCAGGCAGAGGAGCAGCACCAGGACAGCCATACTGTGTTGGAGGCTCTTGTCAGAAGGAGATGGGGCCTCTCACTGTGGCCTTGGATTTCATCCTGAGCTTGAGGACTGCTTTGCATTGGGGGAGGTTCCAGAGAGCATAAAAGGAAGCACAGGCAATGTTTCCAATTTCCCCTCCAGGAAACTGAGATTTGCTTTATGTGTCTTAGAGGTACTCCATATTGAACCTCAGGAATATTTCCGTGATGCTGTCTGGATTTCCAATTCCAGAGAAACAGGAAATATTAAGTGTCATACTGTACAGGCCTTAGAAGTTTACATTAACTAGGTCCACATTAATTCAGTGCAGGCAGAGGAGCATACCAGGTTCTCAATAGATTTATGTATCTCTGTAACTTCCAGTAGAGAATTTAAATGGTATTGGTACTTTTGGTGATCAGAAATCCTGTTTAAGGAACTTCTTAAAATTCTTTCTTTTGGTGTCTGTGGAGTTGTCTCATTCTTATAACTTCTCAGGAAATAACTTGTGAGGAAGCACCTCACACACATTTCATACACGAGATTTTACATGTTTATCAGAAAGGAAATCTGTGGGACTCATTTGGCTCCCATCTTTCACTTAGGCTCAGATTTCATCTTCTCACTTAGGAACATCATACCTGGATATTAGTTTTTGTTCCTCTTGATTTATGTCAGTCTATCTATGTACTGTTACATCTTTCTCGGTCACTCTCCTCAGTTTGTATTCAATCACAGGTTCCTAAATATGATTGTTGCTTTGGTAAGTTATGGGAAGCTCAGCTACTCATAACACTTCATAAAAAGCAAAAGCATGCAGCCAGGTTTGAGGGTTATGTTCACTGAAGTAAGAAGAAGACAGAGAACGTTAAGTGATGACAAGAAGTGGACTGGAAGGCAGATATGAACATGGGAAATTCTATAACTTGAGTGATAGTTAAGGCATAGATAACAAGAGTTTATACTGTTTTTTCATGTGTCTTAATGGAAATCACCAGGAATGAGAAGTGCAGAGCTGGAACCATCCTGTTCATTCAAGATTCAGGAAATATCTCTCTAACTTGGCATTAGAGACGTAACAATTTGTGTCCATTATTTCTTTATGCATAGCCCTTTTTAATATTTACTGTGAGTTGCTGTGGTAGAAACTGCTCCTCACTTTAAGGACACAGCCATCCTGAGAAAGCACTGAACATCATGTACAGTATGAGCTCAATGTTCCCTGTGTTTGTTAATGCTTCATGGTAATAAAAATATTTTTTCAGACATGATGCTTAGTATGTTTCATCTTGGGTTTGTTTGATATTTTAATTGAGATTAGAATAATCTGGAAAGGAGTGTCTCAGAAATAAATGTATATTTCTTCTACTATATTGGGGAACTAGGTATAAATCCACTTATTCAAATATTTTTGATGCTTAGTTATTTCAGAGATATTGTTTAATTTAGGTTTCCATTTCTGTGAAAAGACAGCATTACCACAAGTGTTATAAGGAAACCATATAATTTAGGGGACTTTCCTGCAGCTCCAGAAGTTCAGACCATTCTCATCATGGCAGGAAGAATGGCAGTGTGCAGGAATTCATGATGCTGGAGGGAAAGCTGACAGTCCAACATTTTGGAAGGAATAAAATGTCAGTTGACAGACTGAGAAGCATCCTGAGCATAGAAAAACTCAAAGCCTACCCTCGACAGTGACACATTTCCACCAACCAGGTCGTGCCCACTCCAGCAATGACACATGTCTTAAAAGTATCACTCTCTTTGAAATTATGTGGGCCAATTTCCTGCAAACTCCTAAAGAGTTTGTGTCCATATTCCATACTCTCTTACTCCTTGGGTTTCTTTGTTTCAATGAGATTCTCAAGAAGGATGTCACTGGGAAAACAGTATTTGCAAAGGGAATTCATTAATGGTAAAGTCACACATTATTTATTATTATCTTCAATTTGAGGGGTGTATCCTTATTCTTAAGGATTTATTCAGTCATTTGTTTAATTATGTAGAGTGGATAGATGGATACTCACTTAGTGGGTCATGTAGAAATAACAGTACCATCCTGTCCACTTATGTGTTGATCAGAATCTTTTTACATGGTATAAACTAGGGTCATCATGGATAAAGGAAATTAATTTGGAAAAAAAATACTTACATTATATTGGTATACAGGCAAGACTGTGATGCCATTGTCTTGATTTATAACTGATGAAAGAGGACCCAGACAGATGTAGACATTGCCATTCATGGGCAGGTGTTTGTGCATTGTATAAGGAAGCAGGCTGCACAACCATGGAGAACAAGTCTATGAATTGAATTTATTTCTGAACTCTGATTCCGCTCTCACTTTCAGGTTTTTTTTTTCTGATTTCAAATCCTAATTTTCCTCCATGGTGCTCTGTAATATTTAAGATTACATAAACCTTTTCCTTTTCATGTTGCTGACCACATCAATAGGTAATAGACATGGATAGCTTAATTTTTTTTTCTGATGAGAGAATGGTTTGAGAATGGTGACAGTGTATATAGTTGCAACCAAATGCACACATATAGTTACACTTTTAGGTACAGCTACACTGCAACACACACACATTCACACTCAGACAAAATCAAATTTACAGATATGGTCACACATATAATTACATATCCAAGCACACACACACACAGCCACAGATGCATGCACACATTGCACACACACACACACACACACACACACACACACACACACCACTACCACCATCACCACTACCACCAACACCACCTCCAGAGCTACCACATCCACATGTGGAAATACTTATTCATAGGCAGAGGGGCTGGATTTCTTTCTTCCTGTGTTTTTCACAGGGACACTCTGGTTGGCTTGGTCTCACTATGTAGACCAAGCTGATATTGAACCATGGTACTGTCTCCCTGGTGACTGAATCAAAGTGTGCATCTTCATTCCCAAACATCTCATACAGAGTTCTTAAAACTTTAAAATATTTTTTTCATATAATAAATTCTGATCATTATTTTCATCCCTCGTCTCTTTCCATGTCTTTCCTCTTTTACAACTTCCCCAACTCCACAACAGACATAGTTTTACAGCCAATTTTAGGACCAAACTCATAACATTCATTTTCATATCGACAGTGAATGGTTTGAAAATCCAGAATTGATAATATATTTTCTTTTAAAAAATATTATATTATATATATGCTCTTTTCATAGTTTACAACATTTTTATTAATGTTTACTAGTAATAGTGCTATATTTCAGGTCTGAGGCTGTGGCTAAGTAGTAAGGTGCCTGCCTCACATAATGAATACTTAAGGTTGATTTTTAGCACTTAACTCTGAAGCTGTTGGTGATGATTTATCCTTATATTCTCAGAACTGGAAAGGTAGTAAAAGGAGCTTCTCTAGACCTTGCTATCCAATCATTCTATCTGACCCTCCTAAACTTCAGGTTTATTGTGAGACCCTAAAAAAGTAAGGTAAATGTCAAATGAGGAATACACTCAGAATCAAGTTGTGGCCGCTACACCCATGTGGAATGACACTCTGTGATAATTAGTGTTTCCATTCATTCAAACATTTCTCTTGACATGTGTTGAGCTCATGTAGTTATTTAGAAGCAAGTCATGGAAGCTGCAGACCTAGATAATGCTGATTGTTATGGGAAGCAAGAGCATAACTCCTCTGACTCACAGGATACTTATTCCCACTCCAAAACTTCCATCTGCCCTTCCTGTTGTAGGAACTATCATTCCTTCTACAGTCATAAGATGATTTGCTTTAAGTATATTAATGTGAGAAATGATATTTTTCTGTATATAATTCCAATATTTCTCTTTTTAGTTTGAACTTTGTTATTAAACTTAATACCTTGTAGATGGAATGCATATACTATACCTCAGAGATAGCCTAGCCATCCCATTCTTTAACATATCACATTTTACGTGAGAAAATAATGCTTTGATTATAACATTCAAAAACAAACACCAGCCTCTTCAAGTGCTACTTGCTAACCAGCTCTTATGACTGCAGGGAACACAGCATAAAAAAGTATAGGATCAATATTTTGAGCATCAATGTCCAGAATGTAGAATAGGAAGAGAAAATAAAACCAAAGAAATAAAATGAGGCCAGGTTAAAGAAACTTCCTTCCCCACTTGTGGCTCCCATCCACAATTTAGAGTACATTAAATAATGAAATCATCATGTACTGTGAAGTTCATAGAACATTCAGGAATCTCCCTATTTATATTCAACACCACATACTTGAATGAAATGGTAAAAAATAAGAATGTACTGTGCATATGAACAACACTTTGTCTACAATCCACTGAACCATGGAAGGCACGGGCTACTGAGTTGTGCTCTAACTCATTGATGTTCTGATTGTCACTTTGGATCTTAGGCAGAAAGTGGATCTGGGTTGTGTTTAGAGCCTTTGTAATGGGATGGGAGGTCACAACTGTGAAGTCGATCATCCAAGTCTCCCAGGGCAACTGACACATTATCTTGGCCCTGTGGTCAGAGGATGCTGTGGTGACTGCTGGAATGTAAACTATTAACATAGTATGAAAAAATAAGCCTTTCTTAAGCAAACACACAAACTCCCATAGACACAGAAAGACAGACAAATACAATAGAGACAAACCTACACAATAACATATATACTAGAGCAAACAGATATTTGTATGCCAACATGTTATTTGAATGTCATTCATTATATTAAAATATCATATTCATTAAAAATATAGCTTGATAATATTGATACATCCCACTACCTTCTTTCTCCTGCATCCTACCCTGAATGGCCCTGTGTTCCCTGAGATATGTGTTGTCCTGTGGACTGAAATCTCAGAGAAATGACTGAAATGAGTTGCACTTGAGAAGAAAAATGAGACAGTACTTTTCACGAGAAAAGGTGTCCTAACCTTTAACAGGGGGTAGTGCTGATTCAAACATAGCATTTATTAATCAAAATGAGTAATTAATACTTAAAATGTTTCTTTTTGCTTCAAAACAGCATTTATTATACTCAAGAACTCTTCCATTAAATTAATTCCCAACACTAGATGAGTAATTTTTTTAAATAAATACATTTTTGTTGTTCTTTTTTCAAGGCATGGTTTCTCTAGCTGTACTGGAACTGACTCTGCGGACAAGGCTGACCTCAAACTCAAGTGATAAGCAAGCCTCTGCCTCCTGAGTGCAGGAATTAAAGATGTGCACCAACATCACTAGGCAAATACATTATTTTGAGTTATGCATAATTGATTCTGTGTGGATGGTGTAGTGATCATGGAAACAAACAATGGTCACAGGGTCCTCTGGATTCACATGTGGTTATGAACTGCCCTGAGTCTAACATTTAAAATCGCCAGTTTCTTTAGTTTCTTTCAGATTTGATGCTGGTCACCACAGAATCAGTTCCACCCTTTATGACAGTTTTCACATGTTCATGTCTGAGTACACTTTAAATTTAAAAGGCAACTAAAATGGGACAATGCAAATAGCTCTGCTGTTCAGGTTCTTGCTGAAGCAGAATCCTCAACTGGGATCTTAATTATGATCTCAAGTCTTCAAGGCTACAAAAAGAGCTGTGTCAGCCAACAAGTTTTCCCATTCCTGGGATGTGGAGACAGCATAATCACAGGAATTCACTAAAACTCGTCTACCCATTTGTGATCTCCAGCCCATGGTGCAGGAAGTCCTTATGTATATGTGTTGCTTTTATTGGTTAATAAATAAGGTGCTTTCAGCCAATGGCTTAAAAGAATATAACCAGGCTGGAAGAGATATATATGTAGCAACAGTAGACAGAGTCACTGAGACTCCATATAGCTGCCAAAGGAGAAAGATATGAACAACTAGCCAGAATCTTTCAAGTAGGGCATGAACATCATGGTAAAATATAAATAGAAATAGGTTAACCAAAAATATAGGTGGTAACTATCAGCATGTTTAAGTGATTAGCCATGCAGTAATTTAAATAATATAATAATTTAATAATAGTAATTATTTTGGGAGTCTGGGAGATTGGGAAATGAACAACCAGCCTCTGTCAACAAGGCTATGTGATACAGCTTGTCTTTAAAATAAGAAGCAGATTGATAAATGAATGAATCACATCAAAATGTACAGAAATACACACATACATGGAGGCAGGGTTCAAGGGAGAGAGAGGGAGGAAGAAAGACAGTATAACAAATACATATATAAAAACAATTTTATAAATTAAAAATGAATAAAATACATACAAAAACACTTATCAAAGTGAAAAACAGAAGTTTAAATAAGCATTTGGACACTTCAAGGATTCCTACACACCAAACCTGTAGAGAGAATCCTGAGTGTGATTTGGAGAAGCAACACAGACACAGAGGTATCTGGTCCTTTTTGCCTCTCTCAGTAAGCTCTTCTGTGACCCAGAACTCTGTGTGCTCTTAGTGCCCCTTCCTGGTTCTTAGGTACCTGCAGGGGGATTTGCATCTGGGCTCACAGCAGTATTCAGTAACTTTGTACTTTGCATATTAATACATACATGGCTGTATCCTCAGACCCCAGACTGCCTATTACCATGTACAAGAGTGTTCTTGTCTTCATCTCTGGAGGTGTTGAATCAGATCCTCATGGCATCAGCATAGTAGTTGTTGAACTACTACCATCCTTAATACATGAAATCTACACTAGCCCCTTCCCTTGTGCTGGGCAGACCCAGTTAATGTTATAGTTACTGAAGGTGCATCCACAGAGTCTCAGGAACAGGCTTTACTAAGAATCCCCAAGACTCTACCAACTGCACCTCTCACTAGAAACCTAAAAGTACAGAGAAATCTGATCAGACAACTGACCAAAATCCATTTTTTTCATTTTCATGCACACATGTGACACACTGTCTCATCTCTGTAAATTACGTTTTAAAATAATGACAAGAAAAAGTGAACTAAGTCTCAAGTACATGGTGAGCGGCCTGTTTTTAGTGCTAATCACTGAATGGGAGGACCTGGAACTCAGGGCTGGGCTCCTTTGCCAGAACTGCAGGATCAGGGCAGTGTTGTTATTCGTGGGCACAGAGAAGACTTATTTCATGTCTTCCAGATATAGGAAGCACTGGAGTTGAATCTCAGCAGAAGTGTTTTCTCAGAGCAGATAATTGTCATTAAAGACAATGGGGACATTTCTAGAAACTGACACAGTATTATTGTTCAGTATTCATCCTTTCCTGGTTAAGGATTTATTATCTTTTGTTATCTTTTGTGAAAATTCATAGAACAGGTTTTCATCCCATGACATACATCTCCATTGTATAAATGAATAACTAAAGAGTTCCACACATATCTCTGTTTCTATACTCAAGCTCACTCTTTCCCATTGTCTAGGCTGGACTGTTTTGATGTTCTTTTAGTCTGTTTTTATTTCATTCAATTAATATAATTAGCATATCCTGAGATTTTGATTAAGTTTTAGGATGACCTTGCTTTTTTAAGGTTTTAACATTTTTCTAAAATTCTGTTTTTTCCTCCCTACTCATCCCCTTTTTCTCAGCACAACTCACTTTTGCTTTCAATATAACTCTGCCTCTGGTACTCATTGTTTCTCACATAAGATGTCTTCCCTTCCAAGGGTTTACATTCTATTTCCAAATTCTACAAAACAGAAACAAGAACACCAAACATATAATCTAGGTTCAAAATATGATCAAAACAGGCATTTTTCCTCCCCTGCCAATCTTTATTCTACTGTTTGACACGTGAATTTCTAGTGACATTCATGTTCTAGGCTGGATGAACACAGGGAAGAAAAGGCAGAAAGAATACAAAAGGTGGAGCATGGGGAGCAGTGCTGTGAAATCCTGGGTACTGAATATGACATTGTAATCACATTCGTGAATTCATAATGGATCCTGTTTTGTGTGCAAGCCCTACTAAGGTCAAGTCTGCCAAAACCCTCGTGTTTATTATTTTCAGACAGTACCTCTTACTGAGGAGCTGTTGGATACAGACAATTCCTGAAAAGGAACAATGCTTCTTATTAGACTTATTAGAGACTCTGGTCGTCGGAAGTTTCTTGTGTTACAGTGCTTGTCTCCCCAAATATGCATAAATGGGCAACATTAACTGACCTTCTAAATGTCATGAAGTGGTGTGACACATTGGAGAGGGTGTTAAAGGGAGTCGAAGGGGAAATAGTATATGGATTTGATCCTATTTAATTGTATACATGAAAACTATACAATTATTTCAAATAAAGAAAAATAAGTATGTATTCGATGACTGAGTGGTTTAAAGATAAAAAAAATCTTCAAAGTAAATTCTTAAGTAAGTCTTTTAAATGCAATATACAGGGGTAGTAAGGCAACTCTCAGTAAAATGAATGATGATGAAGGTTTACCACACTTTATTTCAGGTGCTATACTGCAGTATCGTGGTAGTAAAATCAGCTTTGTACTGGCACAATAAGAGTCTGGGAAAACAGCTTGAGACCAGATGGGGTGGATGATGTTTAGAGAAATGATAAGAGTACAATAAGAATATCTAGGACACTAAATGGGTTACCTTAGCCGTCTAAGGACAGCTGACATGCTGAAGCAGTACATTGGGGATATTTGAAATGTAAAAAACCAGAATTGTGCAGGGATGATGGCTGAGTTTGGGGAATAGCGCTGTGACCAGGAGGAAATGAAAATTTACCACTTATAGTTCCTTGACACACGTGGCAACTGAATGATCAATTATTGGTGAAAATATAACTATAGAGAATCTTAACAGAGAGGGCCTAAGACAGAATAGTGGGGCATTGGCAAGTGAGACTTTACGATTTTCCTTAGTGGAGAGTTTCACAGAGTAAAAGTTGTAGGATCATTCATTGTATTGTTCTGCTGGCTTAGTGAGAAAAGTAGAGGGCCCTTGATAGTCTGCGTTTATAATTTGGGGATGCCTCAATAAAGAGAGAGCAGGAAGAGAAATATAATTGTTGGACAGGGAATGGGGATTCGGGAATTCCCTATTGCTAATATATTCAATATTCATTGGAAAAAAAGCATACTCTAGTTTTCAATGCTTATCTGTTCTTTCATAGTGACACTGTCCATAGAATCCCGACATATGTGAGGAATCATCAGTTTTTGCAGTTTTCTGTAGAATCCAATCTTGAGTAGACCTGAGTTGCAGATAAAGAATCTATCTCAGATTTTACAACAGGGACTACCCATCATGTTTTACCGAGAGGTAGTCTAAATAAGTCATCGGAAGGAGCCTGCAGTAAAGAAAATGGATGAGCATGTTAAAAGAAAATTCCCTAGGCCCTTTAAATTAGGGAATTATATGAGTAAAACAACAAATTAATATTAAAGAAGAAAACAAAGGACATGCAGTCCGTGAGTAGATTAGGGACTGCCTGCAGCTAACTGAAGATCAGTGAGAGACACTGGATGCATTGTCCTCACAGTCTCAATGATGGAGCCTCACACACATTTATTACCAGTTCCACAACTGTGTCTGATGTGCACATACTTTGTGAGGATGAAGGTGAGAGTGAAGGCCATGAGGGGTCTTAGGTCTTTGACCCTGCCTGATTTCCTTGTTGGATCCAACTTAAATTGCAGTGCTTTCACCACGGTAAATACTGAGATTGCCCTGAGTCTAGTACCAGACTATTTCCAGTGCCTTTAGCCCTTTCAATATCTGATCCCAGTCTCCATACAGAATCGCTTCCTCCTTTTGCCATGCTTTACATTTTGTTCTGATCAGAGGAAAACATTTATTGATAAAAGTAACCCATAGTAAGTCTGTGAAGATCGTTCTGTCATTCCATTACTTGTCACAAAAGAATCCCTGATGGAATCTATACTCCTAGTTGTCCAACTACAAAAAGATTGGTGTGGCAGCCAACACCTCTGGGATGTAGAGACACTGTTATCAATCTGGAACACTGATCAACAAGTATAGCCAGTTGGTGAGACCTGCAGCCAATGAAATATATGTCTCAAACATACGGTGTAGGCTGATTGAGAGAAAAATTTCGTATCACTGTGGATGGAATTATACTTATACATAAACACTAACACACACAAACATAAAAACACAGAGAGACACACTAACAGGCAGAGCCCAACATTTCCAAAAACACAAGGAGATGTATATATATATATATATATATATATATATATATATGTGTGTGTGTGTGTGTGTGTGTGTGTGTGTGTGGAGAGAGAGAGAGAGAGAGAGAGAGAGAGAGAGAGAGAGAGAGAGAGAGAGAGAGAGAGAGAGAAGAAATAAATGGAGGGAGTGAGAGGGTAAGAGCAAGTGAGACAAACATAACAAAAAATCATAGCACATCACAATGGAAAACATATATCGGAATAAAAGTTTTTACACTTAAAGGATTACTGTAAATTATACCTGTAAAGATAATCCCTGAGTGTGATTCACAGAGTCAGCTCAGACACAGAGGAGTCCAGCCTTTTATGAATCTCTGGATAAGCTCTTGTCTGACCCAGATCGCTGGTTGATCTCTGCGCCCCCTGCTGGTCATAAGCGCCCTACAGGGAGGTTTGTGTCTGATCTCACAGTAACTTTGTATCACTGTGCATCTGGTGCAGTAATACATTGCTGTGTCCTCAGGCCTCAGACTGCTCATTTCCAGGTACAGGGTGTTCTTGGCATTGTCTCTGGAGACGGTGAATCGGCCTTTCACTGCATCTGCATATTTGATGGCGCTGCTACCACCACTAATATATGTGAGCCATTCCAGACCTTTCCCTGGAGCCTGGCGGACCCAGTACATGTAATAATCAGTGAAGGTGAATCCAGAGGCAACACAGGAGATTTTCAGGGACTTTCCGGGCTGCACTAAGCCTCCTCCAGACTCCACCAGCTGCACCTCACACTGGCCACCTGGAAATACAAAGAATACTGGTCAGAAGATTGTCACTAAAATTATTTTTCTTTCTCATGTCCACACAGCACACAGACAAAATCTCTTCTCCATTAATTACCACTTAAAATAATAGCAAGAAAAAGCCAAATAAGCCACAAGTCCATGGTGGTAAGTGATTTGTGTTCAGTGCTGATCACTGAATGGGAGGACCTGGAAATCCAGGACTGGGCTCCTCTCCAAAGCTGCAGGATCAGGGCAGGGCTGGTTTTCATGGGCACAGAGAAGCCTTATTTGCATGTCTTCCTCCTGTAGCAGGCTCTGGAGTTGGACCCTTGGGGGAAGGCAGTGCTCAGAGCAGATATAAGGCCTCAAAGACAATGACGACAGTTACAGAGACTGACATAGTGAAGAACCTCTATGTGTGCCTTTTCTTGCTAATGATTCACCACACTTCACTTAGTTCTCTTTCACACAGGTACTCAGAACATACTGTGTTTCCACACTGTTGTATCTCTTTAGTACATATATGTAATTTAAAAGAGTCACAAGCTGTTGTGTTTCTATATAGGAGCCCTGTCTTTCCCAGTCTCTAGACTATTCATGGCTTCTCCATAATGTGAATCTTGGACAGGGTCATGCTTACCCGGATAGGTTAGCATAACTCCTTCCTTGTGTCAGGAGCAACTTGAAATTTTCTGATTTTACATATTTATGGGACAACGCTGTGCTCAGGCTGTAAGATGCTTACAGATGAGACAACCTCTGTGCCTGCTGCTCCACTTTTGGTCATGGTGCTGACCACATCAGTCGATAACAGACAGCAACAATCAAAAATTTTTCTGATGAAAGGATGTATGAAGCGATGGTGAACCTCTGCACAAGTTCAGCCACCATTGTACACACACAGTTCCACTTTTAGATTCAGCCATACACCCAATGCACACACTGACAATCACACACACACAGAGTCATGCTTACAGTCACTAATCCAATTAACTTCCAAGTAGTGACACTTTTTGATACAATCACAGATTCAAACACTCACACACACACACACACACACACACACACACATACACACATCACATCCACATGTAGAAACACGTTTGCGGGCAGAGGGAGAAGATTTCTTTCTTACTGTCTTTTGACTTGGTCACTCTGGTTAGCTTGGACTCACTATATAGACCAAGCTGATATTGAACCATGAGGGATTCTCTGACTACTGTCTCCCTAGTGACTAGATTAAAAGTATGCTTGTATTTGTCTTATATTTTAAAATGTTTTATTAATATGCACAAAAATAGCAACAAAATTCAGGACTGAGGGGATTCCTTAGGGCTAAGAAGCCTGCCTCCCTGTATGAGTACATAAGTTGTATTCTCAGCACTTGATTAGGAAGCTGGGTGTGATGGTTTAACCTTCATTCCCAGCACTGGGGAGGAGGTGACAGGAAACTCTCTGTGACTTGCCATCCCACCATTCTATCTGAACCTCTGAGCTCCAGGTTCAGTGTGAGACAACCTTTCAACAAATAAGATAGATGTCAGCTGAGGAATACACTCAGGGTCAACTTGTGACATTCCCAAACATGTGCAAACATACACTGTGACTATTAGCATTTCCATTCATTCAAATATTTCCTTTCCCCCGTGTTGAACTGTGTACCTATTTAGAAGCAAATCATTCTGGGAACAAACAACAGGACTCTTGAGACTCATTGTAATCTTGTTCCCTCTCTAAAACTTTCATCGTCCCTTACTTATATAGGGATTGTCATTTTTTCTCAAGTCACAAAATTGCATATTTTAAGTGTATTAATTTGAAAATGATATTTTTTCTGTATACAGTTCTGATATTTTTCTTTTTAAATTGGGCTTGTTTCTTGAACTTAAGACCTTTCACATGGAAAGCAAACAATATAACCAAGAGCTATATATCAAGCCCTCCTATCTTTTAAAACATCACATTTCCTACAGAAAATTACATTTATTATTACAGCATTCTGTGATCTAATTCTAAAACAAACACCAGCCTCCACAAATTCTTCATGATGGCACCATTTATGACTGTATGTAAGACAGCAGAAAATATGTGGGATCAATAATTGTGCATAAATCTCAGGAAGGCATGGTATGAAAGACAAAGGAAACCAAACAAATGAGAATGAGAGAGAGAAAGGAAGAAACTTCATTTTCATCATTGGCTTCTATCCAGAATCTGGACTACATGAAATGATGACATCATTATCTTCTGTAAAGCCCCATAGCACTAGTTGGAATCTCATTTTCAGGTTGAGCACCACACACCTGAATTAAAATGTAAAGGTAAGAGTGGACTGTGCCAATAGGCAACATGGTGTCTGCCACACACTGAAATGAGTACAACTGGTGCTGCTGAGCTGGGTTCTCAGCCACTGGTGTTCTGAATGTAACTTTTGCCCTTAGGCAGAAACTGGAGCGGGGCTATGTTTAGAGACTTTATTATGGAAAGGGAGGCCCTGATAATGAAGTTAAGCTCCAACTCCCAGTTTTTCAGGACACTTGATGCCTGAGCGGGGCTCTATGGTCAGAGGATGCTGTGGCCACCTCTGTAATGTAAACTACTAACATACTATGAGAAAATACGCCTCTCTGAAGCAAACAATCTCTAACTCCAAGACAGACAAAGAACAAACAGTGATATAACAACAGAGGTAATCCTACACAGAGACACACGTACTAGGACAAACACATATATGTATGTTAAAATCTTAAATTACTTGAAAAAAATCCTTTTCAGCAAGCTACAAGTTCCACCTCTCCCCATAACTCACCTATTCTCCTGCAACCACAGTGGAACTCTGAAACACAGTTTGCTACAATACAGAATGAATCAAGAGGTGAAAAAAAATCACCCATTAGAATACCCCACTCTTTATGCCTGTCATAGTGGGTCAGAACCCCAAGCCTCTCCCCTACATGCCTCAGCATCTCTAGACAGCCAAAAGGAGAGTTTCCTGCCTGCAGGTGGCCCCAATACCTCCCCATCTACCTACCCTGCAAGCTAGTAGTCCCACCTGGGCCCCAAACTCACCTGTCCTACTAAAACCACAGTGAAACTTTGAAATGCAGCCTGTCACAATACAGACAGAACCAAGTAGTGAATGACCAGCTATCTGGCAGGATACCCCACTCTCTAGACCCTGCAGAGTGGGGCAAATTCCCAGGCCTCTCCCTCATCTGCTTCAACTTCTCTAGGCCAGCCATCAGGGAAGTTTTCTCTGGAAAGACTGCCCCAATACCCTCACCCTATCCATCAGACCCTGCAAGTTACAAGTCCCACCCTGCCTCCAAACATGCCTATACTCTGGCAAACTCAGTGGATCTCAGACACACTTCCTGCTTCTATTACACAGAGAGGACCAAGAGGTGAGTGATCAGTCAGCCAGAGAGACAACATTTCTCTAGGCCCTCCATAAAGGGGAAAATCCACTAGACAGTACCCCACCTGCCTTACCTTCTATAGCCAGATGGCAGGTAAGTTTCCTGCAGATAGGCAGCCCAAATACCCCATCTGATCCATCAGACAATAAAAGATACAAGTCCAGCTCTACCCACAAACACTCCAAACCACCTACACCACAACATCAGAGGATGCGGAAATGCAAGTTGTAATTACACAGAGAGGACCATGAGAGGAACTCTAAAGTATAAGCTATGACTGCACAGAGTGGTCCAAAAGCAAACCTGGAAAACAGATGAAGAGAGACCTCAGTGGCTCTCTGAGACACAGACATTAACTGTACAGAGCAGACAAGATGCAGACATCCACTGCAAGGATTGGACCCCACGATGCAAAGACATTGCTCACATCAATTGAAGGAAGAGATTGGAAGACATTAATGTAAGAATTTTACAAAAACCTAAAAAGCAACACTGTAACACCAGAACCTAGGGGACATACAATAGGAAGACTTGATCATCTTAACCAAGAAGATGCAGAAGAACATTATTTTAAATGTAACTTTATGAATATTATGGGGTCCTTTGAAGAGGAAATGAAAATCTCTTTTAAAAATGGAGGAACAGACACACAAAAAATGGAAGAAATTAATAAATTACTCGAAGAATCACAAGAAGAGCAAAAAATAAAACAATGAAAGAGGTAAAGTAAACAGTTCAAGATTGAAGACTGAAATACAGACAATAAAGAAAACACAAACAGAGGGGATTCAGGATGAGGAAAATCTGAAATGAACAGAAACTACAAAGGTAAGCATAACCAACACAATACAAGAGTTGAAAGACAGAATCTCAATTGTTGAAGATACTATAGAGAAAATTGATTCATTGGTTAAATAAGACATTAAATCCAAGAAACTCTTATCACAAACCATTCAAGAAATCTGGGATACAATGAAAAGACCAAATCTAAGAATAATAGGGATAGAGGAAGGAGAAGAACATAAACTCA
The DNA here is from genome assembly GCF_982192425.1 of Myodes glareolus. Lineage (NCBI taxonomy): Eukaryota > Metazoa > Chordata > Mammalia > Rodentia > Cricetidae > Myodes > Myodes glareolus. The sequence continues at coordinate 10,062,507 of NC_142036.1, read as the reverse complement.
AAGGTAAAGAAAATATATTCATCAAAATTATAGAAATAAATATTCTCAAATTAAAGAAGGATATTCCTTTAAATATATAAGAAGCTTACAGAACACCAAACAGACTGAGTCAAAACCACCCCTCCCCTCAACATATAATAATTAAAATTTAAAACATATAGAATAAAGAAAGAATATTAAGAGCTGCAAAGAAAAAGGGTCAATTATCATATAAATGTAGACCTATCAGAATTACACCCAACTTTTCAGTGGAAACCATGAAAGCCAGACTGATCTGGGCAATTGTGCTGTAGATGCTAAGATACCATGGATGCATGCCTTGACTACTCTACTCAGCAAAATTTCCAATCACAGTCAGTGGAGAAAACAAGTATTCTATAACTAAAGCAGATTTAAAAAATACCTGTTCACAAATCCAGCCCTACAGAAAGTACTAGAAGAAAAACCCCAGCCCAAAGAAGCTAACTGCACACACAAAAACACAGGAACAGAAAACCTCACACAGCAAAATCCAAAACTGGAAATAAACATTATGACCAAAAAATAACAGGAATTCACAACCACTGTTCATTAATATTGGTTAATATCAATGAAGTCATTTCTCCTATAAAAAGACACAGGCTAAGAGAAAGGATATGAAAACAGGATCCAGCCTTCTTTGTACCAAAGAAACAAAACTAAACCTCGAAGACAGACTCAGAGTAAAGTGTTGGGAGAAGATTTTCCAATCAAATAGACCTAAGAAAAAAGTGGGTGTAGCTATCCTAATATCTTACAAAATTTATTTTAAACTGAAGTCAATCAGAAGAGATGGAGAAGGACACTTTATACTCATAATAGGAATAATTCATTAAAATGAAATTTCAATCCTGAACATAATTGCCCCAAATACAAGAGTACCCACATGTATAAAAGAAACATTACTGAAGCTTAAATCTCACATCAAACCCTATGCACTAATACAAGGAAACTTCAACACTCTACCTTCGCCAATGACCAGGTCTACCAAAGAGAAACTTAACAGAGAAATAAGAGAATTATCAAATATCATGACTCAAATGGATTTAACAAACATCTATAGAAATTTCCACCCAAACACAAAAAATTATACCTTCTTCTGAGAATGCTAATGAGTTCTGGAGCCTGGTTTCTGCAGGTCTTTTCTAGGAGATAAGATGCCATGTTGATTTCCTAGACCCTGCAGAGGGGATAGAGGTAAATATTTTTCTTAACTTGTGAGCTTCAGATGGCTGTAAACAAAATGCAGATCTCAAAATACAGGTCTTTGCTTCCAACATGTCCTCCCTTTTTAAGTATTAGAATGAGATGAGTTAAAGATCATCTGGTTGATGAGCAGGCATTAATCAGTGTGGGGAACAGAGGCCTGATCCTCCCAAGTTTAATTGGTGGGGGAAAATTCTTTCCAACTTGGCGGAAGAATTTTTTTTTCAAAGTTACAGATGTCTTTTTGGGGAGGAGAGGGTCTAGGTTTTTATATCAATACCTCTGAACATCAACCTCTATGCAATCAGGCATGTTTCTCAGGAGATCCAGAAACAGAATACATGATCTTCTCCCTGCAGTGCTTTGTCTCGCACCCCTTTTGCTGGTGCCCATGCCTATTGTGGAAAAACACACATATCTCTGGGTTTTATGTGGCTCCTATAGGAGACTTGCTCCCAAGGGGCTTCTTCTAGCCCTCGATCAGCCAGATCAAGCCGGTGGTAATGAATCTGAATGGGCTTGAATGTCAGGGAATCCACCTGCTGGCGAACGAATTTAGTGAGCCTATTAAGGGCCTATGGTCCAAAAGTCATCAATAATAAAATCCTAAAAAGGGTCCTAAAAGGAAAACTACGAGGGTGGTGACACAGGGGGAGGTGGAGAACCAGTTTTTGAGCCACCCTTCCTCTTGCTCTCTCTGCTTTCTTCTACGCGCTAATCCTTCTCTGACCTTAACCATGCTATCTCTCACTATCCCGGTATGATTAGTATAAAAGCAACATTCCTCTTTTAGGGCAGCACAAAGGCCTCCTTGCTGGAGGAGTAGGAGATCTAGTCCTTGTCGGTTCTTCAACACTACCTCAGACAAGAAAACATGTGATTTTTTCTAAATTAGAGCTGCCTCTTTCTAGGTTTTGGATATCCTTGTCAATAGTGAGGCATAGTTCAGAGTAGTGCTTGTTGGAGAAAATTAAGGAGGATATACCTGTCCCAGCACCGGCAGCACCGAGTCCCAAAAGAACAGCCAGGGTTACTGTGGTCACAGGTTCTCTCGCCTAAGTCTGGTCAAGGAAAAGATATTGTTGGGATCCCAAGCCTGAGAAAATTGTTCTGAGGTATAATAGATTAATCTTCGAACAATCTGAATAAGAATGCAAAAACTATTAGGTTGTTTAAGGTGGGGGACATAGATGCAGGGTATCAGCCCATTGTTACAGGCCCACAAGGTCTCCATATCAGGAAGTAAATAAAGGAAAGTACTGTTGGTTGGTGCAATCTGATTACAAAAAGGATTGTGAGAGGAGGGTATCTTATTTCCTATACACATTCCTGAGCCAACAACCTGAGTCAGAGTAATTTTACTTGTAGGTACTTGGCTCCATTTGCATTTTTGGGGATTGTTGAAGTAACTACAGTTTCCATAGGTGGCTACACCTTCATTAAAAGGTGGGGTAGAATGATAACATAGCCAACAGGAATTTGTTAGGGTAGGATTAATTGCATTTACTGCTAAGAAGGTTTGATTAATAATTTTTAAAACAAAATTATAGGTGCCAGGGTCATAAAGAGGTAAAACAGGATATACAGAACAATTAGAGTGATTCTGGGGTGATGGAGTTGTCCCAAGGTCATTAGGCGATGGCCGTTGTTCATTAAATGAAAGCCGTCGTTCTTCAGAAGGACCAAGATCACTATTGGGTCCCACACAGATGGGAGATGTGGACCTTGGGACTTGTTTGGATGGTTTAATTGTAAAGAAGACTCCATCATCATCTTTCTCCTTGTAGAGACTTAAGCCCCAGGAATACCCAGACAACCAGGAAGTGGCCTGCTTTCCCTTAGAGGTCAATTGAATCTTAAGCAGATGGCACCATCCCTTGGTCTTAGGATTGGTAGTGTTGCAGGCATCCAGGGTGGAAAGTTGTGTGGAGGGGTGCGAATAATTTGCCTGAAGAGTGATATAATCCCAGGAGGAGGATGGTTTCTAGTAAGTATCACCAGTAGTCTCATATCCCCAGAAAAGACAGTAAAAATCACTCTTCCCTCCACACGGGTGAAGTAATGAACGGTCTTGATGGTATCCTGGGCATATATACAAAGGGTAAGCCATAAAGACAGATCTAGCAATTTGGTTGGAGCACCCAGGCCTGCCTGATCTTAGGACAAGTATCCCTAATTCTATGGCTCCAACTGACCCTCCCCACATAGCTTGACTGGAGGAAGGCATGTCTATCTCCCGAGCTATACTTTGATCAAAAACGTGCTCTATTCCCCAGGGGACTCTGGCTCCCATCCCTAGTTTGCAGAGATTTGGGTATAAAATAGGCCACCAGTTCTTGTGCGAAACCTGGGAGGCACTCCAAACAATGTCACCTCATTCATTGATTGCCATCCAGATATAATTAAGCAGCTGGTGGGGGTTGAGACAGAGGCAGAGCTCCAGGATATCCCAGCTATTAGAGGAAGGAAATGCATCTTGGCAATTATTTGTAGAGAGAAAAGAAGAGAAACTTGTCTCAGGGGGAGGTTTTTCTCCTTTCCTGGACTAAGATGTTATATTAACTTGCCTTATTAGCCTTTTGGGGCCCCAACAAGGGCCTCCTTCTGTCTGATCATAGACACATGCAGATCCTCGACTCTAGATTAGGACTGAGTCGGGTTCTTTCCATTGAGCTGTTAAAGGGTCATGCCACTTTACCATGGCCTGACATTTTTGTGTCTCAGGGTGCCACAGATCATCTGTGGCAGATTTTTCATTTTTTTTCCAAAGTAAGAAAATCAAGGACAAAAAGAGCATGATGTAGAAGATTCCGAGGAACCCCATGTGGGTCATAGAGGTCCCCTCTCCTTAATTCATGGAGCATAGACTGTAAGGTCTGGTGGGCACACTCAACAATGCCTTGACCCTGAGGATTATAGATTATAGGGCATACCAGTAATGTGGGGAGATGCATTGGTAGTGGGTTTACCAACAGTTATAAAAGGAACTGTCTCCAAAATTGGAATAGCGTGGGCAACATAAGCACTATCAGTATACAAATTCAAAGGCTGTGAACAAAATGCCTGGAAAACCTTAACAACTGCAAAGAGCTCAACAACTTGTGCTGAAGTCTAAGGCGAGGGGGGAGGGGTGGCAATCCCATCTATCACATAGGCAGTTATTCCATTGGCAGAGCCATCAGTAAACACTGAGGGGGCCCTTTTATGGGATGGGAGGCTGTTACTTTTGGAAACACAAAAGAATGTATCCTAGAAAATTGTAACAGAGGGTTACTGGGGTAGTGATTGTCAATTGTGCCAAGGAAGGAGGAGCAATCAACCTGCCAATTGTCATCAGTTTGGAGCAGCCAATTAAGATGGTCCCGTGTATAAGGTATCATCAGGGAATCAGGGTCTTTTTCAAAGTATTGGCGAGTTATTTCCCTTCCTTTTATAATTATCTGAGCAACTAGGAATGGATATGTGGCTAACACCTTTGGAAGAGAAGTAGGAAAATGGACCCAAAGCAATGGGCGGCCTCTTTGTATATTTTTTAAGGACACGTGCTGCCAAAAAACACCTGTAGGGGCAAAACAAATGACAAACAGCAAGGACTGAGAATAAGAGACCTGAAAAACAGTTTTGCTTTGAATGGCCTTGTTAATTAAGTCAAGAGAATCCTGAGCTTCAGGGGTGAGCTTCCTGGAGATAAGGGGTCTAAATCCCCCTTTAGGACATCATTGAGGGGAAGTAATTCATGAGTGGTAAGTCTTAGATATGTTCTGAGCCATTCAATATCTCCCAATAGTTTTTGAAAATAATTTAAAGTTCGCAAGTGGGAGCTGTATAGTTGAATTCGTGGTGTCAAGACTCGCTGTTGAAAAAGCTCATATCCCAGATAGGTAAAGGGATCAGCAATCTGGACCTTATCAGGTGCTATCTGAAGGCCTCTTTGTGATAAGCTATGGGTCAATTCTTGAAGACAATTAAAAAGTTGGTCTTGACAAGTGTCAGCTAAAAGGATATAATCCATGTAATGAAGAATATAAACAAAAGGCCACTTGGTTCTTATCGGGTCGATGGCCTGTGATACAAACTTTTGACACAAGGTAGGGATATTTGACATGTCCTGTGGCAATGTCCTCCATTGATAACAGGGCATAGGTCCCTGGAAATTAATCTGAGGAACACTGAATGCAAAGTGAGGTTTATCGTCAGGATGCAGGGGGGATGGCAAAAAAGCAATCCTTAAGGTCTATGACAATTTTAAAATGTCCAGAAAGAGTAGCTACAGGGAATGGGAGGCCTGGTTGAAGGGCCCCCATGGGATATATAGCTTTATTTATTGCTCTTAAATCCAGCAGCAGCTGCCATTTACCAGATGTTTTTCTTAATAACAAAAACAGGTGAATTCCATGGGGAATTAGTGGGCTCTGTATGTCCTGCAGCAAGCTGTTCCTGCACTAACTCTATTGCTGCCATTGTTTTTTCTCTGGTTAAAGGTCATTGATCAACCCAGACAGGATCACTCATCTTCCAGGTGATCTTATCTGCATGCCCAGTCCCACTTTATCTATTTTCTGTGGCACAGAAATGGGTTGCTTAATACCCTGGGAGTGTTTGCCCAGTCCCCCTCCTGGGAGAAATCCCTGTTTAAGCATCTGCTTAGTAACAACCTCATTGGGGCTGTACATTATAACATTCATCTGTGTAAGGATATCACGACCCCAAAGATTAACAGGTAGTCCAGGGACCACAAAGGGTGTCACTGAGCCAGAGTTGCCTTCTTCATCAGTCTGTGTCAGGACCTGCAACTAAGTTTAGGGTTGGAAGTCTGACCAATTCCTTTGAGGTGAGTATGGGAGACTGTTAGGGGCCAAGAGGAAGGCCAATGTTTCTCAGAGATGACTGTAGCATCTGCCCCTGTATCTAGGATCCCAGAAAATAATTTACCATTTAAATAATGTTAAAGTGAGGGGTGGTTAAGTGAAATCTGCTAAATCCAATAGGTGTCAGAGGACCCAGGGGGATCATCTGAGCAATTTTTTTATAGTATGTGTTATTAAAGTGTCTGAGTGGGAGGAGAAGGAGTTGGGCCAGCCTTTCACTGGTGGGGGGAACAGTCAAGACACCAGGAGCTTACAGAGTCAATTATTTTAATCTCCCCAGTGAAACCATTATCAATGACCCCAGGAGTGAACTGAAGCCCTCCTAAAACAGCACTAGCTCTTCCTAATATGAGCCCAAATATCTCAGCAGGCAGGGGGCCATAATTTCAGTCCCTAGAACCTGAGCTCCTGTATCAGGGGTTAGTACTGCATAGGAGGTGGAACAGAGGTCCAGCCCTGATCAGTTGGCAGTTGCTTGCCAGAGGTCTGAGACGGTTCTATGGCTGGCTGAGCAGCACCTGGACTGGTCTGGGGAGGGTTCCTTGATGGACAAACCTGACAGCCCCATGGATTGTCCTTTGAGTGGGGGCATGGAGATGGCCCCTTTGGGAGTTTCAATGCAAGGATCATTTCTAAACACAATAAAAGCAATATACAGCAAGCTAAGAGCTAACATTAAATTAAATGGAGAGAAATTCAAAGCTATTCCTCTTAAATCAGGAACAAGACAAGACTGTCTGCTTTCTCTATATCTCTTCAACATAGTTCTTGAAGTATTAGCAATAACAATAAGACAACATAAGGAGATCAAGGAAATTCAAATTGGAAAGGAAGAAGTTAAACTTTTGTTATTTGCAGATGATATGATAGTGTATGTAAGTGACCCCAAAAACCCTACCAAAGAACTCCTATAGGTGATAATAAATACCTTCAGTGAAGTTGCAGGATAGAAGATCAACTCAAAAAAAAAATCGGTAGCCACCTATACACAACGGATAAAGAAGCTGAGAGGGAAATAAGAGAAACATCACCTTTCACAATATCCACAAATCACATAAAATATCCTGGGGGGAACACTAATAAAGGATGGGAAAAACCTATTTGAGAAGAACTTTATGTCTTTGAAGAAAAAAAGTGATGAAGATACCAGAAAATGGAAAGATCTCCCATGCTCTTGGATCGGAAGTATCAACATAGTAAAAATGGCAGTCTTACCAAAGGCAATCCCTATCAAAATCCCAACACAATTCTTCAGAGACCTTGAAAGAATGATACTCATCTTCATATTGAAAAACAAGAAACCCAGGATAGCCAAAACAATCCTTTACAATAAAGTAACTGCCAGAGGCATTACCACCCTATTGGAATCTTAATGCAGATTGAAGATACTAACTTGAAATGGATTTTTTTTTCACATAAACCGAGAAAAAATTAAAAAACTTATGTTAAAATGTTTCTGAATATTCTGATCTCTCCAAGACCTTTATGATAAAGGGATGTCATATTTTGTTACAGTCTTTTTCAGAGTATACTGAGATTATCATATTTTATTTTTCATTTTGTTCATATAGTAGTTTACCTTGACAGATTTTTTTTGTATGTTGAATCATCCCTGCAAATTTGAGATAAAACCTACATGGTCATGGTGGATGATTTTTTCTGATATGTTCTTGGATTCATTTTGCAAGTATCTTTTTTAATAAGTATTGCTAACTGCAGTGAGGTATAACCAGCATCTTTTTTTAAAGAAAAAAAAGAAAAAAAAACTATCTGCTTTCATTTTACATACCAGTTTCAGTTTCTACTCTCTCCTTGTCCTCCCATCCTTTCCATTTATTCCCCCACATGACCCCAATCAACTGCTCAGAGAATTCATGGCACATTGCTTTGGGAAGTTCTAAGACCCCCCCTACTATATCTAGGCTGACCAGGTTACCCATACACAGAGAATAGCTTTTCAAAAAGCCAGTATGAGGTGTAAGGATAAATCCTGATGCCACTGATATTGGTCCAATTGTCTGGCCCTGCCATACAACTGTCACATTGAAGGGAATAATTTGGACCTATGCTGGTTCCTTCTCAGTCTAACTTGAGATGGTGAGCACCCATTAGCAGAGCTAACCTATTTCAGTGGGTAGACCCATCATGGTCTTGACCTCTTTGCTTATATTCTCACTCCTCCCACTCTACAAATGTACCTTGGTGGTATGGGAGGTCCTTCTGTCCTTGTGCACCTTTCATTGGTTAATGAATAAAGGAATTGCCCTGGCCTGTTGATTGGGTAGAACTTAGGTAGGCGGGGAAGATAAAAATGAATTCTGGGGGGGAGAAAGCAGAGTCAGGGATATGCCATGGATCTACCACCAGAGTAAGACATGCTCCTGAAATTTAACCTGTAAGTCATAACCACATGACAACACACAGATTAATAGAAATGGGTTAAACTAAGATATAAGAGTTAGCCAATAAGAAGTTAGAGCTAATGGGACAAGCAGTGATTTAATTAATACAGTTTCTGTGTGGTTATTTCAGGGCTAAGCTAGTGAGGCAGCCGGGACGATCATCAGGCCCTCCGCCTACACTTTGTTAGCTCAGCCCAGTGCTCTGCTTCAGGTTTCTGCCTCTGTTTCTTTTAATTGCTGGATGAAGGTTCAATGGTAATATTTAAGATATTCTGACTACAGGCAAGACCATTTTGGGCACACACTCCTCTATTGCTCTTGGGCGCGTTCTTATGGATTCATGGGAATGTCTCTAGTGCCACAGTTTTTGCTAGCCTTGAATGACTCCCTCAATCAGAATATCTCTTTCATTCCTCTCATCTCTGCCCTCCCTCGACCTCATCTATCCTGTTCCTCCACATTCTCCTCCCCCTCACATTATCCTTTCCTCTCCCTCTTTCACTCTCCATTTTCCCCTATTCCTATGCTCCTAATTTTGTTAGGCAATCTTGTCTTTTTCCCCATTTTAGATAGATCTATGTATATTGTTCTTAAGAACCACAAAAACTCTACAAAGGAACTATTTTAACTGATAAAAACGTTCAGTAAAGTTGGCAGTATACAACATCAACTCAAAAAATCATTAAACCTCCTATATACACATGATAAAGAAGCTAAGAAAGAAGTCAGAGAAACTTCATGCTTTACAAGAGCCATAAATGACATAAAATATCTTAGGTTAAAACTAACCAAAGAAGTGAAAGACCCATTTGACAAGAGTTTTAAGTCTTTGAAAAAAGAAGTTGAAAAAGATATTAGAAAGTGGAAAGTTCTCCCGTGGTCTTAGATAGGTAGGATCAACTTAATAAAAATGTCAATCATACCAAAAGCAATTAATAGATTCAATGTAATCCCCATCAAAATCCCAACACAATTCTTCACAGACCTTGAATGAACAATCAATATTCCTGGTTCTGTCTGTGTTTCTAATTCCTGATTATCAAAAATTTTTATGAGTCATACTGCGCAGACCTGCCCGGCAAAGGATGGGAATGTTTATTGTGACTCCACATTCAATCAATGATGGTAGAACAAGGTATCAATAATTTGATGAATTTGAATGTCTCTGAAAATTCATAAATTGGATTTAGGAAGGAATTTGGGCTAACAGTGGTCAAAAATCATACTTATGAAAACTTAGAATTAATTATTTTGGTGTCAGTAGAGACATCTTATTCTTTTTTTTTATTGAGAGTATTGTAATTTGTTTTTTGGTTTTTTTTGTAATTTTATTAAATTATAAAAGTTTCCATTTACGCCCCTCTTCCCAACACCCTCCCACTCCCCCCCTCCCTCTCCTCCTCCCTCTTAGTCCCTAAAGGCAGTCAGGGTTTCCTGCCCTGTGGGAAGTTCAAGTTCCTCCCCCCTCCCTCCAGGTCCAGGAAGGTGAATATCCAAGCAGACTGGATCCCCAAAATCCAGTATATGCAGAGGAAACATGTCACAGTGTCATTGCCGATGGCTTTTCAGAAAGACTCCAGGCCAGCCACAATCAGAGAATCCGGCCACATTCAGAGAAACTGGTTGGATCACGTCCTCATTCAGTCGCAGTCCAGCTGGCCTTGGCAAACTCTCATTAGATCCGTCCCCTTGTATCAGTGGGTGATAGCATCCCTCGCAGACATTATTTCCTTTTTTCATTTTCTTCCTCCTTCTGCTCCTCATTTGGACGTTGGGGGCTGAGTCTGGTGCTCCAATGTGGGTCTCCGTCTGTATCGCCATCCATCGCCAGGTGAAGGATCTATGGTGATAAGCAAAATATTCATCAGTATGGTTATGGGCCAAGCCGGTTCAGGCACCCTCTCCTCTGTCCAGAGAACAATCTGGGGATCTCTCCTTGGACCTGGGATCCCATATATAATCAAGTCTCCTGTAAACCCTAAAATGGCTCCCTTAGTTGAAATATATTTTTCCCTGATCCCATATTCAACCTTCCTTCCTCCCTCCCATCCCGGTCAACCAAGCTTTCTCCATTCCTCCCCTACTCCCTCCTCCCTAACCCTCTCCCCTTCCAACACCCCTCCCACCCCCCCCATGCACCCGAGGTTCCCTGGGACTCTTGACTATTTCCTACCTCCCGGCAGATAGCTAAATAATCTTCATCAGGTTCATCTTCTTATTTAGCTTCTCTAGGATCACGAATAATAGGCTCAAAGACCTTTAATTATGGTTAGAATCCACTTATGAGTGAATACATACCGTGTTCCTCTTTTTGGGTCTGGCTTACCTCACTCAGTAAAGCGTTTTCTATTTCCATCCATTTGCATGCAAAATTCAAGATGTCATTGTTTTTTACCGCTGAGTAAAACTCTAATGTGTATAAGTTCCACACCTTTTTTAACCATTCTTCTACTGAGGGGCACCTAGGCTGTTTCCAGGTTCTGGCTATTACAAATAGCGCTGCTATGAACAGAGTTGAACAAATGCTTTTGTAGTATGTTCGGGAATCTCTAGGGTATATTCCCAAGAGTGGAATTGCTGGGTCCTGAGGGAGGTTGACTCCCAGTTTCCTGAGAAACCGCCACACTGATTTCCACAGTGGCTGCACAAGTTTGCATTCCCACCAACAATGGATGAGTGTTCCCCTCACCCCACATCCTCATCAGCATAGGCTATCATTGGTGTTTTTGACTTTAGCTATTCTGACAGGTGTAAGATGGTATCTCAAAGTGGTTTTGATTTGCATTTCCCTGATCACTAAGGAGGTTGAGCATGACCTTAAGTGTCTTCTGGCCATTCGAAGTTCATCTGTTGTGAATTCTCTGTTCAGTTCAGTACCCCATTTTTTAATTGGGTTAATTAGAGTTTTAGTGTCTAGTTTCTTGAGTTCTTTGTATATTTTGGAGATCAGACCTTTGTCTGATGAGGGGTTGGTGAAGATTTTCTCCCAGTCAGAAGGTAGCCTTTTAGTCTTACTGACAGTGTCCTTTGCTTTACAGAAGCTTCTCAGTTTCAGTAGATCCCATTTATTCATTGTTTCTCTTATTGTCTGTGCTACTGGGGTCCTACTTAGGAAGAGGCCTCCTGTGCCTATATCTTGTAGACTACTTCCCACTTTCTCTTCTATCAGGTTCAAAGTGGCCGGATTTATGTTGATGCCTTTAATCCATTTGGACCTGACTTTTGTGCATGGTGATAGGTATAGATCTACTTTCATCCTTCTACAGGTTGACATCCAGTTATGCCAGCACCATTTGTTAAAGATGCTTTCCTTCTTCCATTGTATACCTTTAGCTCCCTTGTCAAAAATTAGGCTCTCATAGGTTTGTGGGTTAATATCAGGGTCTTCTATTCGATTCCAGAGGTCGACTTCTCTGTTCTTATACCAATACCAAGCTGTTTTCAATATTGTAGCTCTGTAATAGAGTTTGAAGTCAGGGATGGTAATGCTTCCTGAAGTTCCTTTATTGTATAAGATTGTTTTGGCTATCCTGGGTTTTTTGTTTTGCCATATAAACTTGATTATTGTTCTCTCAAGTTCGGTGAAGAAGTTTGATGGTATTTTGATGGGGATTGAATTGAATCTATAGATTGCTTTTGGTAGAATTGCCATTTTTACTATGTTGATTCTCCCAATCCAAGAGCAGGGGAGGTCTTTCCATTTTCTGGTATCCTCCTCAATTTCTTTCTTCAAAGACTTAAAGTTTTTGTCAAATAGGTCTTTCACTTCCTTGGTTAAAGTTACCCCAAGATATTTTATGCTATTTGTGGCTATCATGAAAGGTGATGTTTCTCTGATTTCCCTCTCTGCTTCTTTATCCTCTGTGTATAGGAGGGCTACCGATTTTTTGGAGTTGATCTTGTATCCTGCCACACTACTAAAGGTGTTTATCAGCTGTAAGAGTTCTTTGGTAGAGTTTTTGGGGTCACGTATGTACACTATCATATCGTCAGCAAATAACGAAAGTTTAACTTCATCCTTTCCAATTCGAATCCCCTTGATCTCCTTATGTTGTCTTATTGCTATTGCTAGAACTTCAAGCACTATGTTGAAGAGGTATGGAGAGAGTGGACAGCCTTGTCGTGTTCCTGATTTTAGTGGAAAGGCTTTGAGTTTCTCTCCATTCAATTTGATGTTAGCTGTCGGCTTGCTGTATATTGCTTTTATTATATTTAGGTATGATCCTTGTATCCCCAGTCTCTCCAACACCTTTATCATAAATGGGTGTTGAATTTTGTCAAATGCTTTTTCAGCATCCAATGAAATGATCATATGGTTTTTTCTTTCAGTTTATTTATATAATGGATTACATTGATAGATTTGCGTATGTTGAACCATCCCTGCATCTCTGGGATGAAGCCTACTTGATCATAATGGATAATTTTTCTAATGTGTTCTTGGATTCAGTTTGCCAGTATTTTATTGAGAATTTTTGCGTCAATGTTCATGAGTGAGATTGGTCTGTTATTCTCTTTCTTGGTTGTGTCTTTGTGTGGTTTTGGTATTAGGGTAACTGTAGCTTCATAAAAGGAGTTTGGCAATGACTCTTCTGTTTCTTTATTATGGAATACATTAAGGAGTATAGGTATTAGCTCTTCCTGGAAGTTCTGGTAGAATTCTGCATTGAAACCATCTGGTCCTGGGCTTTTTTTGGTAGGGAGATTTTTGATAACAGCTTCTAATTCTTCGCGACTAACAGGTCTATTTAGATTGTTCACCTGTTCTTGGTTCAACTTTGGTATATGGTACTTATCTAAAAAAATGTCCATTTCTTTTACATTTTCCAACTTTGTGGCATATAAACTTTCGTAGTAAGATCTAATGATTCTCTGAATTTCCTCTGTGTCTGTGGTTATGTCCCCCTTTTCATTTCTGATCCTATTAATTTGCATGTTCTCTCTCTGCCATTTGATTAGTTTGGATAGGGGTTTGTCAATCTTGTTGATTTTCTCCAAGAACCAGCTTTTTGATTCATTGATTCTTTGGATTGTTTTCTCTGTATCTATTTTGTTGATTTCAGCCCTCATTTTGATTATTTCCAGTCTTCTACTCCTCCTGGGTGAATCAGCTTCTTTTTTTCTAGGGCTTTCAAGTGTGCTGTTAAGTCTCCAATGTGTGCTTTCTCCGTTTTCTTTATTTGGGCACCTATTGCTATGAACTTTCCTCTTAGCACTGCTTTCATAATGTCCCATAGGTTTGAGTAAGTTGTGTCTTTGTTTTCATTAAATTCAAGGAAGTCTTTAATTTCTTTCTTAATTTCGTCCTTGACCCAGGGGTGATTTAGTATTTGACTGTTCAACTTCCATGAGTTTGTTGACTTCCTGGGGGTAGCATTGTTGTTTAATTCTAATTTTAATCCATGGTGATCTGACAAGACACAGGTGGTTACTAATATTTTTTTGTATCTGTGGAAGTTTGCTTTGTTACCGAGTATGTGGTCAATCTTCGAGAATGTTCCATGAACTGCAGAGAAGAAGGTATATTCTTTCCTATTTGGGTGGAACGTTCTATAGATGTCTGTTAAATTCATTTGATTCAATACCTCCAATAAATCTCTTAATTCTCTGTTTGCTTTCTGTCTGATTGGCCTGTCCATTCGTGAGAGAGGAGTGTTGAAGTCTCCTACTATTAGTGTGTGTGGCTTGATGACTGCCTTGAGTTCTAGAAGAGTTTCTTTTACATATGTGGGTGCCTTTATATTAGGGGCATAGATATTCAGGATTGAGACTTCTTCCTGATGAGTTGTTCCTGTTATGAGTATGAAATGTCCATCTCCATCTCTTCTGATTGATTTTAGTTTGAAGTCGATTTTGTTAGATATTAGAATGGCCACGCCCGCTTGTTTCTTAGGTCCATTTGCTTGAAAAACCTTTTCCCAACCCTTTACTCTGAGTAGGTGTCTGTCTTTGTGGTTGAGGTGTGTTTCTTGTAAAGAGCAGAATTTTGGATCCTGCTTTCGTATCCAATCTCTAAGTCTGTGCCTCTTTATAGGTGAATTGAGTCCATTGATATTAAGAGATATTAATGACCATTGGTTGTTGACTCCAGTCATTTTTTTTTGGGTAGTAGAGTGTATGTGTTTTCCTTCTTTGAGTTGTGCTAGTGAAGGGTTGCTAGATGTCTGAGTTATTGTAGTCAGTGTTGGCAATGTTGGATTCCTTGGGATGTAATTTTCCTTCTAATATTCTCTTTAAGGTTGAATTAGTAGTTACGTATTGTTTACATTTGTTTTTATCCTGGAATATTTTGTTTTCTCTGTTGATAGTGAATGAGAGCTTGGCTGGGTATATTAGTCTGGGCTTGCATCCATGGTCCCTTAGTTTCTGCAGTACCTCTATCCAGGACCTTCTGGCTTTCATGGTTTCTATAGAGAAGTCTGGTGTAAGTCTGATAGGTTTACCTTTATAGGTTACTTGACATTTTTCCTTTGCAGCTCTTAATATCCTTTCTTTAATCTGAATGCTTTGTGTTTCGATTATTATATGGCGAGGGGATGTTTTTTTCTGATCCAGTCTATTCGGTGTTCTGTATGCTTCTTGCACCTTCATAGGAATATCACTCTTTAGGATGAGAAAGTTTTCTTCTATAATTTTGTTGAATATATTTTCTGGGCCTTTGATCTGCAGTTCTTCTCCTTCTTCAATCCCTATTATTCTTAGATTTGGTTTTTTTATTGTGTCCCAGATTTCTTGAATGTTTTGTGATGAGAATTTATTGGATTTGATGATTTCTTTGATAAGAGCATTAATTTTCTCTATGGTATCTTCAGACTCTGAGATTCGTTCTTCCATCTCTTGTATCCTATTGGTTATGCTTGATTCTGTAATCTCTGTTCGTTTACCTAGATTTTCCATATCCAGCCGGCCCTCGTTTTGTGTTTTCTTCATTGACTCCATTTCAGTTTTCAATTCTTGAACTGTTTCCATTACCTGCTTGATTGTTTTTTCTTGGTTTCCCAGTGTATCATTCATTGATTTGCTCATTTCTTCGAACTTTTTGTTATATTTCTCATCCATTTCCTTACTCATTTCTTCAATCTTTTTGCTGTACTTCTCATCCAGTTCTTTAAGGGAGTTATTCATATCCTGTTTAAGGGACTCTATTGCTTTCATAATGGCATTTTTGTCCGCTTCTACTGAATTAAGAGGTTCAAGACCTTCTATTGTAGGGTCATTGGTATCTGGTGTTTTCATGTTGTTTTTTAGATTGTTGGAGGAGTTCTTGCCTTGGCGTCTGCCCATCTCTTCCTTCAAATGCTCTCTATTGGAACCTCTGGTACCAGGTCAGGTTCCCTTGTTGGGCAGGGACTTCACTGACAGAAGGTCTACATTTAGGCAGGTAGTCTATTGAAACACAGGCCCTCCCTCCTGCCGAGTTGCACTCACAGCCCAGGCACAGCGCACAAGGGAGCTGCTCTGGGGAGATCTTGTGGCCCCAGAGGGAAGGGGGGTAAGAGAGGAAGGTGTGCCTGGATAAAGACTGGGACAGGATTCGGGAGAGCTCTGCAGGGAGAAGCCTCTTCTGCCTGGTGATGAGAAAGTCGAGGGGGGCGGGGAAAGACTGAATTTCTCCTAGCCAAAGCCCCCGGGACAGGAGAAAACTCACCCCTCCTCCAATGGATGTCTGCTAGAAGATCAATGTCTCTTGCTGGCCAGGACTGTGGCTGAGCTGAGACAGAGCTTACCTGTCCTCAGGCAGGGTCTCAAAGCAAAGGAAATGCCCCTACCAGCCTGAGCCCACAGTCCAGGGTCAGCATGCAAGGGAGCAGCTCTGGAGAGATCTTGTGGCCCCAGAGGGGAGGGGGGAAGGGAGGAAGGTGTACCTGGATAAAGGCTAGGACAGAATTCCGGAGAGATCCGCAGGTAGGGCCTGCCTCTGCCTGGTGACCAGAAAGTCGAGGGGGGCGGGGAAAGTCTGAATTCCTCCCAGCCAAAGCCCTCGGGACAGGAGAAAACTCACCCCTCCTCCAAAGGACGTCTGCTAGAAGATTACTGTCTCTTGCTGGCCAGGAGTGTGGTGGAGCTGAGACAGAGCTTACCTGTCCTCAGGCAGGGTCTCAAAGCAAAGGAAATGCCCCTACCAGCCTGAACCCACAGTCCAGGGTCAGCATGCAAGGGAGCAGCTCTGGAGAGATCTTGTGGCCCCAGAGGGGAGGGGGGAAAGAGAGGAAGGTGTACCTGGATAAAGGCTAGGACAGAACTCAGGAGAGCTCCGCAAGGGAGGGCCCGCCTCTGCCTGGTGACCAGAAAGTCGAGAGGGGTGGGGGAAGTCTGAATTCCTCCCAGCCAAAGCCCTCGGGACAGGAGAAAACTCACCCCTCCTCCAAAGGATGTCTGCTAGAAGATTACTGTCTCTTGCTGGCCAGGAGTGTGGTGGAGCTGAGACAGAGCTTACCTGTCCTCAGGCAGGGTCTCAAAGCAAAGGAAATGCCCCTACCAGCCTGAGCCCACAGTCCAGGGTCAGCGTGCAAGGGAGCAGCTCTGTAGAGATCTTGTGGCCCCAGAGGGGAGGGGGGAAAGCGAGACATCTTATTCTTATCCCTCATCTATTATAGAACTTATGATTACAAACACTTAGTATGTGAGATCCCATGTGTTCATCTGGGATAAAACAAAAACACAATTGACTGACTTGGATCCTGTCTTATTAGGCTTAGACTATTCGCTTTCCTAATTGGGAACACCAGACATGGGCACTTTTCATTGAACATCTTTATTTACAGTAGTCTGCTTTTCTCTTTGTACTTTTATTTCTCACTTTCTCTGACCTCAAGTTGTATCACATAAAAACTCAGTTTTTATGATTATTACATTGGTGAGGTATGAGAAAGTTAACAGTTCATAATAACCCATCCAGGCTTGAGGGTTATATGATCTGAAGTAATAAGAAGGCAGAGTGATGAGAAGACATGGAAGAATGACACCCTTGAACAGTGGGAACGGTTTGCCTTGTGGTGAGGATAACCATAGAGGACAATGGACTGCAGGACTTTCTCCCATGCCTTGGTAACATAAATCACTAGGGAAGGGAAATAAGGAGTTGTTACCAACTTGCCTTGTCAGATCCTGGAGAGCATCCACTGTTTCTTGTGTATGGGTACTCTACATTTTATGTCCCTCAGTTTGTTGTGCATAATCTGTTTTTGTGAGTGCCAGTGATAGAGCTAGACCTTAGCATAGGTGAGGCAGTATTCCTGGCAAATACTGATGGGGAACCAAGACTATGAGTGCTGAGTTCTTGTTCATGATGTTCAGGAAGTTAGAAAAGCATTTTTCAGACATGTTTAGCATATCTCATCTTGGGTTTGTCTGTTATTTTCATTGTGGTTACAAAAATGGGGGAGGATTATCACAAAGATAGTGAAACATTTCTGATATTGCCTTGGGAACTTGGTATAGGTTGATTTATTCAGGTATTTTTTTTTTTACTTTGGTCATGGCAGAGATAGTTTGTATCTGTATCAGTACTCCCTTGATTACCAAGTTTCTTTTTTCTGGGAATCTGTCTAGAATAAAATCACTAAGGCAAAGTCATTTGTGAAAGGAATGAGCTGATGGTAAAATCACACTTTAATTATAATTATCTTCATTTTGAATGGTGGATCCTTATTCTTAAATGGTTCATTACTCATTGTTTTTTTCTTATGTGGGAAACATATGACACTCATTTAATGGGCCATGTTATCATGACAATACCAGTCTCCCCTTTTGTTGTGGTTAGAATTTTGTCACATAATACAAAGTAGAGTAATCAGGGAAGAAAGAAGCTGAGCTGGAAAAATATGCCTCCATCATTTTAGTCTTCAGACAAAACTGTGGTAGCTGATTTCTTGTTTAATGACTGATGTGGGAGCGCCAATGCTGATGTTAAAGATACCATCCATGAGAAGGTGTTTCTGGTTTGTATAAGGAAGCAGACTGAACAGCCATAGAGACCAAGCTGGTAATTCAGAGTTTCTGATTCAGTTCCCACCTTTACATGTCCTGATTTTCCTCATGATGGATTGTGAACATTAACATGACAGAAACCCTTTCATTCCCATGTTGGTTTTGTTCATAGTATTGATCACATTTAAAGATAACAAGGTAAGACAATTGAAAATTATTCTCATGAAATTAGGGAAGTAGGGGACATGACAGGCTGTCCAACTTCATCCTCAGCCATAAACAGAGTCGCCCTTCCAGATATAGCCACACATTCCAACAAATACAGAGACACATATAGAGAGAATGAGATTCCCACTTCCAGGTACAGTCCCATACCCATCCTACACATCCACAATCAGAAACAATCTCCCATATACAGGTAGAGGGGATGTCTTTCTTCTTTTTTGATAGGGTCATCTAGGTGGCCTGGATTTTCTTCATAGACCAAGCTATGAGAGAAAGTTTTCTTTCTGTCTCCCTACTGAATGGATTAAGACTATGTTTCACCATGCCCAAGCATCAAATGCAGTGTTTTCAAAAATTAATGAATTTATTTTCTTAAAATTTCAATACAATATATTCTGGTAATTATTTCTTTCCTTTCTTCATTGCAGATCCTGCCCATCTCTGCAATTCCAGACTTCCACAAAAATTCAGAGTTTTAAGGGGACACATAAGGGTTTGCACATGAGGCATTCATGTCTAGATAGACAGTCAATGGTTTCAAAATCCATAATTGACAATACATTTTATCTCCTAAAAGTTATTAATATTAAAAAACAATATTAAATAGTATTAATTAAAATTATTATACAATACACATATTTGATTTGACAGATTACATTTCATTTATCAATGCGTAGTAATAAAATTCAAGGCTCAAGAGTTGGCTCAGTGGTACAGTGCCTGCCTCCCAGTATTAGTATCTTTGCTTGATTCATAACTCTTTGCTTAGAAGCTGGGTGTTATGATTTGTCCTATAGTCCCATCACTGGAGGCCTTGTGCCTGGAGTGTAAGTACTGTAAGTGTTGCCATCCAAAGATTCTATCTGCATATTTGTGTCCCAGATTCATTGTATATCCTTCTTCAGAACTAAGATAAAAATCAACTGGTGAACATATGCAAATTCAACTCTAGCCTCCAAACATGTGAGAAAACCATGTACTATACACACAGAGTCTAACCAATTAGAATTTACAGCCATTGTCTTTATCCCATGGGATTTACAACTTGTATTTATTTAAACCTGTGTCATGGATCTTGCACACCTTGAATGAACTGCTTGATATGCAACCCAAGAGATGTGCTCCTGTAGACTTATTGACTCTCTACAATTTTCCAACTGTATTTCCTACTCTGGAGACTTCCATTCCATTCCCAGCCATGAGAGTGGCTTATTTAAGATCATGAAAGCAAGAAACGATATTTTTCTAAAAGCTTAATTCCTTTTTTTTATTAAAATATAAAAGTTTCCATTTTCGCCCCTACTCCCAACACCCTCCCACTCCCCCCTTTTTTTTAAGTGAGTTTGGTTCATAAACTTCAGACATTTTACCTGGTGAGAAAGCACTCTACCACAGAGATACAAGTCTAGCTCTAGCTCAATCTTTTAAAACATCACATTTTCCCACAGAAAATATTTTTGATGACTGCATTTATGCACTACTAAAATAAACAGCAGTCCACAAATTCTTCTTTCTTGACACCCAGCAGTTATAAGTGATTCTGTAAAAAATCAATTTATGGACAGGCAGTAGTGGCACATGCCTATAATCACAGCACTTGGGAGGCAGAGGCAGGCAGATCTCTGGGAGTTTGATGCCAGCGTGGGGTATAAAAGCTAGTTCCAGGACAGGCTGCAAAGCTAAAGAGAAACCCTATCTCAAATACACAAAAACAACGACAACAACAACAACAAAAACCCAAAATGATAAACTTACTGAGCATAAATTTATCAAACAAACAAAGAAAATAGAAGGAAGATAACAAGGAGAAGTATGGAAACTGCACCTTCAGTCGGTGACTCTTATTCTCATTCTGAACTCCATTACCTTTTCATGACTACTGTGTAGTTGAACCACAGATTGTACTGGAATCTCACTACTCATGTTCACCACCACACACCTTAATGAAAAGAAAACTAAGAGCAGACTGCACATATGAGTAATAGTGTCTGTCACACATTGAAAAGACGTAGACAGGTCCTCTTGAGCTGTTTTCTGCCTTTGATGCTTTGGGAATCACTGGGACCTTAAGGAAGAATGGGAACTGGAATGTCTTCAGAGGCTTACTCAGGGTAATGGAGGCCCAGAGCCTAAAGTCAAGCCTTGAATCCCGGTGATGCTGCTCACCAGATCTCAGAGCAGGTTTCTGTGGTGATGATGTTATGGTAATCTCTGTAATGTAAACTATTTATAGATGATGCGAAAGTATGCATCACCGAAGCAAGCACATAGATACTCAGACATATACACACAGACAGATATACAGCAATGGAGACAATCTTTCCCCTTCCCCAAAATACATACAAATGCAGGTGAATACATGAATATTAACTACATATGATATTTGAAAATATTCTTTTCCCACCTTTGTCATTCATTCTACTTAAGAACAAATAGCCATGCTCATTAATAATGCACTCTGATTACATTGATTCATCCCACTATCTGCTCTCCTCTTTCATTCCTTTGAACCTTCTGTCTTCTCCTACTGTATTTCTCTTCTTTTCTCTTCTCCCTCCTTTTCTGTCTTCCTACACCAACTCTGCTTCTTTTTCTGCTTATCAAGAAGCAAGATTGCAGAGTCACTTAATCTTGTGTAATTCTTTCAGTAAGCCCCCAGTTTTATAATGTCTTAGTAGGACCACATTGTCATTTCCACAGAACAGGCATCCCTTTTCATCCATTCCCATATTATGGTCTCATTCTTTCTTTGGTAAATGGCACTCATACCATTAGTTACAGGCAACTCATTCTTTTGGGTTTAAGATCCATTTCTGTGGTTATTAAAAATGTCAGCTTTATGCATCCTCTTCTGTCCACTTTCACTGGTCAAGGTGAATGATCCCAAACAGAAGATGGAGGGCAGAACACTGTGTGCTCATGAGGACATCACCTCTCAACTCTGTGTTCCCAAAGCTATCTGTTAACCTTCTGACTCAGAAGAAAGATTGAGAGAGAAAGAGGGAGAGTGATAGAGACTGTGACATAGACAAAGATAGGGAGACAGAGAGAGATAAAAGGAAACAAGGAGAAACTATAATAAATAAACACACAAAACACAACTGCAACCAGAAATTTAAATAATAATTTGGACATTCAAGGATCAATACACACTATACCTGCAGAGAAAATCTCTAAGTGTGATATGGAGAGACAGTGCAGACAAAGAAGTCCAGTCTTCCATGCTTCTCTGAGCAGGATCTTCTGTGATTCAGATCTCTAAGTGCTCTCACCGCCCCCTGCTGGTTCTCTGTTTCCCACATATGTGTTTTTGTCTGAGCTCACAGTAGCATTCACTCACTGTGTCTCTTGCACAGTAATACATGGCTGTGTCCTCAGATTTCAGACTGCTCATTTCCAGGTACAGAGTGTTCTTGGCATTGTCTCTGGAGATTGTGAACCGGCCCTTCACAGCGTCGGTATAGGAGGTGCTACCACCACTACCACTAATGGCTGCAACCCACTCCAGTCCCTTCCCTGGAGCCTGGCGGACCCAGCGCATTCCATAACTACTAAAGGTGAATCCAGAGGCTTCACAGGAGAGTTTCAGGGACTTTCCAGGCTGCACCAAGCCTCCGCCAGTCTCCAATAATTGTACCTCACACTGGACACCTGTAAACACAAAGAATTAATTTTAGAAAACTGACACAGAAGACATTTTTTTTCTCTTTCTCATGTCCACACAACACATAGCATCTCATCTTTATGAATTACCTTTTATAGTAAGGACAAAGGAAATCAATATGAGCCCTAAATCCATGGTGAGTGTCCTGTGTTCAATGCTGAACCCTGACTGGGAGGACTTGGAAATCCAGGGCTTGTCTCCTGTGCCAAAGATGCAGGGTTAGGGCAGGGCTGGATTTTATGGGCACAAAGATGACTTATTTGCATATCTTCCTGACATAACAGGCTCTGTAGTTTGACCTGTGCATAAGGCATTACTCAGCTCAGATATAAGACATCATACACACTGAAGACAGTTATAGAAACTGAAGCATTAATGTAGTGCTGTGTACACATTTTCCTTGTTAGGAATTCACTACACTGTATTTAGTTCCCTTTTCACCATATGCATGAAAAATGTTGTGTTTCCACACTGTCATGACTCTTTAGGATCAATGTGAAATTTAAAAGCTCCATGCACAATGTAAGCAATGTATAATAGTATCTTGATCGAAGATTGAAATGAACATTATAATATGATAAATTTATCCTAAAATTGTATCAACATAAAAAAATGTCTTAAGCAGAAGTAGAGCCATGCATGCATACAATATGACAAAACAAATTTGCCTAGATATACAAATATTACAGATGAAAATAGGAACATATTGAATATAATTTAAGTTTGTATTAATATACAAGAATCTATACCAATGTAATTTGCCTATAAATAATAGATTTTAAGTATTAACTCTATTACTCACTATTATTATTAGTGTGAGTAATCTCACACTAATCTATTATCCCATTTAATTTCTCCCCCTTTTTTTTTCAAATAGATCCCTTACCCTACAAAATGTTTTTCCCAACCCCAAATCCTATTCTATTTATAATCAACTGCTGAATGATGTCCCTAACCATGAGAACAAACTTTGTTGGGAAAGGGGATGTTTTCTTCTAGAATTACTTCCAGCTGTCATGGAGGTGATGTTCTTTCTATAGGACCTTGTGAAAGTAAAATGATAAATAAGTTCCAAGATTACTGTCTGATATAATTCCAAATAATCTCCGAGTTTTCAGTAGGGTTTTTCTGAGGTTCCTATTTGAAGTTTGGGCAGAACATTTTAGAAAACTCAAAACAGGTCTTATAGTAGTACTATCAGCATCTTGACCTCATATTAACCAGGTGGAGTTGTGTGGCCCCATTTTCTTCCAGAAAAATTCAAAGATTATTGCAAGAAAATTCATTGCTCATTGTGGAAAATTTAAACAATAGACATATACAGACATATATATTCAAAGATAGAGACAAAAATAGGTATGAAGAAAGGTAAAACTTTTTCTAAACTCTTTCTTCTTTCTGTTGCTTACCAGATGGTTCTTGACATGAAACAGAAACTCTTAATTTTTATTTTATTAACTTGCTTGGACTTAGAGAAGAACAGAACCATTGTCCATCTCCAAAACCAGCTCTATCTATCTATCTATCTATCTATCTATCTATCTATCTATCTATCTTTAAATGTAAGCGTTTTGATTATTTGTCCTTACATGTCATATTCCTTTTTCTCAGTGATCCTTATTGGATAGTTATTTTTCCTTCTGTCAGCATCCAATCATCCAGGGTCTCTTGAATTTTTGAAGATATGTACTTTCCTGTAAAGACAAGAGCAGAATCCTTCCCCAAACCTTATAAAGTTTACTTACCACCTGTATGATTGTTACCCCTGTGGATGAGCTGCCATTTCTCTCTCTCAAGAGGTTTCTCTTTTTTAAACTGAATCTTTATTAACTTTTATGGTATACACAGTTTTTCTTCTCCTGTGGAAACAAGAGAAAAACCCCTTCCCCAACACAGCACATCACCTGGTTTCCATTGTGATGTCAACACATCCTAGAAATACACTGGCTGTTTTAAATCAGAAGACTTTCTTATTAACCAACATGTCTCTGCTGCTGTTGTTCTTTTCTCATTAGCATTAAGAAAATTCAATATAAATAAAGCATTATGCAATCTATTCCTGGGGGGTATTTTCCATCTTTTCTGTTTGTTTAACATATCTTTTATAGTTCTATTTAATTTTTCTACAACTGCCTGAACTAGGATAATATTGTGTATTATACCTGTAATATGCTTTTATTATAATAAGCAAAATGGTTTCATTTTCTTAGAGACATATTCTGGACCATTATCTGTCTTTATTTGTGCAGGTGTATTCATGTTGGCCATAACCTTTTAATAAATTGATGGAGGAAGGTTATCTGTCTATTGTGTTACTTTCATTGGTTAATAAAGAAACTGCCTTGGCTTGATAGGTCAGAATTTAGATAGGCGGAGTAAACAGAAGAGAATGCTGGGAAGAAGGGAAGTGAGGCAGACGCCATGACTCTCCTCTTCAAGACAGCTGCAGGTTAAAATCCTACTGGTAAGCCACCACCTCGTGGTGCTACACGGATTATTAGAAATGGGTTAATCAAGATGTAAGAGTTAGCCAATAAGAGGCTGAAACTAATGGGCCAAGCAATGTTTAAAGGAATACAGTTTCCGTGTAATTATTTCGGATAAAGCTAGCTGGGAGCCAGATGGCGGGACACAGCCCGCCGTTCCTTTTACAGAGCGGTGCCCAACGTGGTAACTAAATCCACTTAAAAACCTGAGAAGGCATAAAAAAAGGGGGAAAGAGAGTTTAGCACAACTTTGGACGCCAGATGATGCTGCAGGGCGATCGATAATGAAAAATCCCCAGACTATCTTACAAAAAATACAGCTTTAATAAAACAGAAGGAAAAAATTACACAGAATCCTATCCGTCTGGAATGCTGGATCCAGGCCAAGTCAAGAGGGAGAGAGAGGGTGGGGGCTTTCACCTGCCTGGTTTATAGGTAAACTTTTGCCTTAGGGCAACACGGCCCACGAAGAGGATGTGATTGGTTGAACTCCCCTATCAATATATGTGTGATTACTGAATCAATCTTTTCTGATCTCAAAGCAGTGGCCCATTGAAAACCTGAATAAATATCAATGGTATGGTGTACATATTTTAATTTTCCAAATTCTGCAATGTGGAACACATCCATCCCTTTGAGTACCCTTTGTGTTAGTCTCTGCAGGTAAAGGTGCTGGGTCATAGAAAGATCAAGTAGGACATCTCTTTATAATCTCCTTAGCTTGTTGCCATGTAATAGAAAACTCTTTCTTTAAACCTTTGTTATTGACATGATGTTTCTTATGGAATTCTGAGGTCTTCAACACACTTCCTATCAATAATCGATCAATTTTTGCACTACTTTGTGCTAGGGAACCTGGCAGACCCGAATGAGAGTGGTTGTGTGTTATATATATGGGACAAAGTCTATTCCTGATTATATCTTGAACCTGTGTGAATAATGAAACCAATTCTGTGTCATTTGGTATAAATTCAGTTGTTTCAATATACAAAACTACTCTTACTGCATATTGTGAATCTGTAACTATATTAAGTGGTTTTTTAATATACTTTAGCACCATGAGAATTGCATATAATTATGCCTTCTGGACAGCATTATAAGGGTTTTGTTCCACCTTACATATTTATTCTCATTTGTAACCTGCCTTCCCTGATTTATTTGCTTTGGTATAAAATTTATGGGCCCCAGTTATTGGAGCCTCATATACAATTTGGGAAAGAATCCAAGAAGTTCTTTTCATAAGGTTAAGTTTATTGCTTTTGGGATAATTGCTGTTAATTTTGCCCAAAATTTAGCACAAGCTCTTTGCCATGGTTCATTGCCTTCCCTTAACTTTTTTGTTTCATCAGTTGTAGAAGGCACTATAATCTCTGCTTGGCTTATACCTGCTATCATATGGGTGCCAGATGAAGAAGGGAGCATAAAAGAAATCCCATACTAGCTCAGAAGTGAGTATCATAGAGTGCTATTAATGTCAGGGTAGACTAACAGATCACTATCCTCTGCTGGAATGAGGAACAGCAACCAAATCCTGCAGCCAGGAAAAGAGTCCAGATGTGCTTTACATTGGCATAAATAGTATAAGAGGCCACGCCCCAAGTGGGTGGTAACTTAAAAGCTACTGGTGGTAAGAATTCCTACAGCAAGAACACTTGTCACTTTTCTGAATTTTACTCAGTTCTCAGTGATGTCATCTGAAGGCCTCAGGAAGTTTGTAAATAAGAAGTTTCTTATTGCTGTCTTCTCAGTGATTGTTATGGGGACATATTTATATTTGCAATGCTCAAATGTTTGCATCCTGAAATTTTCCCTATGATCACATTTATTACCCACTCTGCCATTCCTTTTCCCATCTTGATACCAGACAACACATGGCTGTCTTCATGCTGTCTTAGGTCAATTTTTATTTCTGCATATTTATATAGTCAGCACAATGGGGACATTTAATGCATTTTTGTAACAAAACTTTTGGATCCATCTTGCATTTGAGAAGACATTGTTTTTATTTTCCCAAATTCTCACGCTTTCTACCCACCCACTCATTCCCTTTCTCTCACTACACCCAACTTTTTTCTTTCAAAACCCCTGTATTATCTTGTCTTTTTTCCCTCTTTCCCCTCACTTAAGATGTCTTTTCTTGTCTTGACTTCCATTCTAGTTCTAAGCCTAGGAAACAGAAGCTGAAACACCAAACACACAGAGTCTCAAACACACAATCTGGATTTTCTATAAGGCAGAAACTGTCCTTCCTAATCTTCAACATGTTGTGTGATATAATATTTCCAGTATCATTCAAATTCCTCCATGGTTTAGAAAACACTGATGAAAGGAGGTGGGAAGAATGGAAAAAGTAGAGCACAGAGATGGATGCTGTGAAATGCTGTCTTCTGGGCATGACATGGATATCACAATCATGGACTCATAATGGCTACTGTTTGATGCAGTAAAACAATATTACACCAGTTCAGAATTATTGATAACAAAAGGGTTTTTTTAAGGAGAAAACTTACAGATCACCATCCTAAACAACAGTGCTCTGAGCCGGAAGCAAGAGGGAGCTGGCAGTTACCACAGCTTTTTAAACTATAAGAGACCATGCCCAAGTGGGCTGGTATCTTAAAGGCTATTGGCTAAAGGAGCAGAATATGCTCCCTCAGCAGCTGTTGTCTGTAGAAACCCAACTGGGTTCCAGCCAGCCAAAACCATGGTATAGACAGGGCTGCTAATTACTTGTCCCTACTTCATACTGAGAGGAGTTGGAAATTTATTTTTCTGCACAAGAAATATAGTCACACATTTTACAGGATATGGTTAATGGTATGTTTCCAATATTGCAGTCCATGGTTCACACACATGCACATATGGGCAGCACTAACTGTGCTTACATAAGTATAAGGTTGGTAGGGCCCAAAGTTTGGAAGATGAGGGAGTTGTATGGAAGAATATCACACATAGGGATCCTAAAGAATAAAGAAAATTGTAAAAGCTGTATAACTGAGGCTTAAAACAGTAAATACAGAAAGCCAATTAAGGAGCACTGGTAAATATCAAATAACTTTGTAGGCAACTTTATCTGGGACCATATTCCCATCTAACTTAGAACTGGTGGGTTTCTTCACTTATTTCTTAAAAAAATCTATTTGTAGATAATCCTATACATGTATTGTAAAATATCTTTTCACATTTGGTTAGCTGTTACTTTACTCTAAGATGACAATATCCCATCATCAAACAGAATTAGGGGGAACGTATTCCTGCACTACCCTTTGAGGGCTCATGGTGCAATAATAGTTACTCTGGTGTTAGATTACACATACGTGTCATCTAAGTATTCTGTTTTCTTTAAAATTACCTAGAACAAAACAGAGGATATACTGAATAAAAAGAATTTCAAGGGCATCTCTATAAACATTTGTTACTTCTCTTTTACTCCAGAGGGAAAACTGCTTGCACCTATTTGTTCAATTATTTATTTAAATTAATATAGATATGTGAAGTCTTTTAATTCACATTGATAGACTCTCCAAAAAATATGTTCTGGATATTTTTGGTAAAAAGTAAACTCCTTGAGATTAGGATAGAGGTATTGGTTCTGATATGTTTTAGGTCCAACAAACTCATTAAAATTTTCCCTGTTCATCCATTTCAGGAGCAGCCATGTAAGCTGGTCCTCACACTGACCCTGGAAAATATGACAATCTTGAGTTCAACATAGCATGGAGTTATTCAATTCATGGTTATATGTTCTGCTGTCAGGATTCTAAGAATGTAGTCAATGTGGTCTACAAAGCTTCATCACACACTACTGGTTTCACTGACTGAATTTCAGGAAAAGCCTCAGCCTCAGGTG
This sequence comes from Myodes glareolus, assembly GCF_982192425.1. NCBI lineage: Eukaryota > Metazoa > Chordata > Mammalia > Rodentia > Cricetidae > Myodes > Myodes glareolus. The sequence continues at coordinate 10,033,861 of NC_142036.1, read as the reverse complement.
GAAAGATCCTCTTTTCCTTTTTAAATCTGCTCCATGTCTGTGATCCACTAACACGGAGCCCACAACCAACACGGCTTCTCTGAAGACACTTCACTAGCTCACACATGAGACACCTGCTCTTCATATCACCAACAACAGAGAGTGCAGAAAAGTAATTCTGGGAGTAACAAAAGCACCAACAAAAGCACAAACTGTGAAAATCATAGAACTCCGTTGTCTATGGGAAGGACTGAAGAGAGATGGAGCAGGGAGTGGAGCTGATGTCTGCTGGGATGTACATATTTGTGGCTGAGAAATTTGTGGTCTGAGTTGTACATATGGAAGAATCATTATCTTGGATTTCAAAGTGCAAGCTAATTTTTACCAAAATACTAATGTTCAATAAAATAATCTTGCAACAATTATAACAACTGTACACTTTTATAAGGTCTATTAGTTTAAAAGTAAAAAACAAAACTGTGATGGTTCATTTCCTAAAATAACTTTGGAAATTAACAGCTGTCTAAGAATGGGAGGTGAGGCACAAAGATGCCTTTCCTGTTGAGTAGGACAAATAACTGAGTCTCAGCTGCTGTCACCAGCTGCACTGTTCTCCTAGTCTCCATGCTGGAGCCTTCTCAGGATCAATGACTTTCCACACAACTTAAGACAAGCTAGACAGTATGTTCAGCGTTTGGTCTGATGTGCACACATTGTGTGAGGCCAACGTTGGGTGTAAAGCTTTCCAAGATTTCCAAGTCACTGATCATGTCTAACCTTTCCGTTTAACTTGAATCCTATCCTGTTTCAACCATGAAACCCAACCAAGGCTCTAAATTGAGTCTAGGGAAGCTCACATTTTAGAGTCCTAAATTATTTCATCACCTGATCCCATTGCCCACTGTAGAGTCTGTTCTTCCCTGTGTGAAGGTCTCCAACTCTTTTGGATCAGAGTACACCTATAATTAAATTATATATACATATATATTTACACACATATATATATATCAGTTGAAAATACTTTTTAAATGTATGACCAATTCAAATATGCCTACACATCACACTTGTAGAAAAAAATTTTTTTAGGTGATGTGCATAGCCAGCTCAGACATATGGATCTAGCCCTTCATGCCCCCCTGCTCTTGTTCAGGGTGACTTTGACCTGCCTGCTTTCTTACTGCTACCTTCAGGTCATAAGGACATTCTGCATGGAGGCTTGTGTCTAGGTTCATACTTATTCTCCTCGATGTGCATTTTGACGCTGCATTACTAGGTTTTATCATAGATTTTGAAACTATTCATTATGAGGTACAGAGTGTTCTTGTAGTTTTCTTCAGAGATGGTTAATTGTTCCTTGACAGAATTTGCATATTTTATTGAGACACCAGTCTTACATGTATAAGATCATTTTTAGTCCCATTCATGGAGCATGGAAGTTCCCTAAAGGTGAATCTAGAGGCACACTGTGTAGTTACAGGGTTGCCCCAGGCTGCAGCACTCCTTCTCCACTGGCTGCACCTCTCACAGGACACCTGTAAACACTGAGGTTCTGTTCAGTAAACTGTTATACATGTCCACTTTCCCTCTCACTCACATCCACTTACAAACTCCTCATCTCTCTTCTTTATCTTAAATTGTCTTGTAAAAGAGCAAGAAGAAAAACCCAACTTAACCTCAATTGCATGGTAAATGCTCTGTTCAGTGATCTCTGAATGGACAGACCTAGAAATCCTGGACTGGACAACTCTTCCAGAGCTGTGGGGTTAGATCTGGGCAGGTTTTCCTGAGCAGAATAAAGTCCTGTTTTATTTTCTTGCTATTTGTGTTCTCTTAACCTGGGCTCAAAAAGGAGGCTATACTCAGGACAGATCTCATATTCATGGTGGGCACTGTATCAATGATAGGATTCAAGAAAATCTACCCAGAAATGTGGTTGTGTCCTGTAAATATTCAACACTCAAACATCCAAGGCTCATTTATACCATTAAGGCTCCTAGATAACACAGTTACATGTTTCCAGCGCAGCAACGAAGCCTGGTTCTCAGACAATCATGTTTACAATTATTGAAAGCACCATAATATAATTTTTCTTCAGAAGAAAGCCTGCAGCAAGGGAGTATCATTTTCTGTAACTCTTCTATAAATTGAGGGAGCCTACAGTCTTTCGTGAATTCTTTCCCACACTTTTGACATTTCAAATTTTTCCCTTGAGAAATATCAGGGTGAATTTGTCATGACTTGAATTCATTAAATTCTCAGGTAGCTGGCTAACACTATATTTTGTGGGTGTTTTCAGACTATGTATAATCCAATGGTCTACCTTGGGGAGCACATAACCTCAGAGTGTGGCCACATCAGGAGTCTCCTTTACCACACACATGCATCTGTCCTTGGATGTATAACCTTAGTTGTACAGAAGACACCAAGGAGGAATGAAAACTTCACAATGTCGTTAATCACTAAAATATCAGTAAACCAGCAACATAAAATCTTGGACAGCTCATTTAGGTTAAAAATATATTTTATAACTTTTAAAAACATGAAACCATGCTGATTATTACTCTATCTAATCTACAAATAAGAAAGTGTAAAATGTGAGCCTGAGGGCCTGAAATGACCCTTAGGAAGCATCAGTACATTCTAGCACTGCTTTCACCAACAATTTAGCTCAGGGGCAACAGAGTCAAGACAAAGGGATGGGCTCTGTGATGAGACAACCCTGCCTGATTAATGAACTCTTTTTGGAAACACAGATATTTAGTAATATTTTACTTTTCTTTTCATTTACTTTGGAGTAGCAATCTTCCATCCAGTGTTCTCAGCTCCCCCAAACTCCTCCCTCTGAGGATTTACATCTTCTTTATATTCATGCAGGACATATAAGAACTGTGGTGTTTAATTCTCTGAACAAATCCATTAACAAAAGTTTTCAAAAGAGTTACCCAAGGTCTGATGGAAATAAGAGGTAATCACAGCAATCGCCAATCTTAGGGAGAGAAATAAAGGGATGAGTTGAGAGAGGAAGAGTGAGAGAGATTTTTATTTGATGTGCTGTGATTTCTTTTTATTATGTTCGTCTCTCTCTTGTCTGATATTCTCATTGTGGTTACAAAAATCAGGGAAGAAATATCAGAGAAATAAAGGGACATTTCTGATAGTACATTTGGGAACTTGGTATAGGTCAGCTTATTATTAAAGTCACACATTACTTACAATTATCTTCCATTTTAGGGGTCGATCCTTATTCTTATGTGTTTCATCAGTCACTTTCAACTCTCTGCAACCTCAGCCACACATTCCAACATACAAAGACAGAGACATACAAATAGAATGAGAATGAAATTCCCACTTCCAGATACAGTCCCTTACCCATCCTACACACCCACAGTCAGAAACACTTTCAAATCCATTGGTAGAAGGGATGACGTTTTTCATTTTCTGACGGGTTCATCTAGGTGGCATGGACTTTCCATATAGACAAAGCTATAACTGGTTTCTTGATTCTGTCTCTCTATAGAATGTATTAAGTCTGTATTTCACCGTGCCCTACCATCAAATGCACTGATGTCTATAATTAAAGAATTTATTACCTTGAAAACTTTCAATACAATATATTCTGATAATTATTTACATTCTCTCTTCTGTTGAAGATCCTACCCATTTCACCATTTCCAGATTTCCATAATGGTCAGTTTTAAGGCTTATTTATGAGGACATATAAGGGTTTGGACTCAAGTCATTCATTTTCATATAGACAGTTAATGGTTTAAAAAATCCATAATTGGCAATACATTTTTCTTTGAAAAATTATTTTACAATACATGTATTTCTTTTACATATTACAATTGTTTTATCAATGTATAGTGATAATATCCAGTGCTCAATAGTTGACTCAGTGGTAAGATGCCTGCCATCCGGTATTAGTATCTTAGCATGATTCACAATACTTAGTTTAGAAGCTGGGTGTGATGGCCTATCCTATATTCCCAGCACTGGAGGGGGTTGTGACTGGAGGTTCTCTAAAGCTTGCCATCCTAAGAATCTATTTGCATATTTGTGCTCCATGTTTACTGTGAGATCCTGTCTCAAAAATAAGAAAGAAATGAACCAATAAACACACTCAATCTCAACTCTAGCCTTCAGACACATGGGCAAACCATACACAATGCACATATAGTCTAGACAGTTAGGTTTTCAAGCCATCCAAACATTGTCTTTACCCTGCGTGGGATTTATGGTTTATAGTTATTTAGAGCTGTGTCATGGAAATTGCAGACATTGAATGTACTACTTGCTATGGAAGGCAAGAGATGAACTCCTCTATACTTGTTCATTCTCCACAACTTTACAGATGCACTTCCTACTCTGAGGACTTCTATTTCTTTTCCATCCGTGAGAGTGGCTCACTTAAGTCTCTGAAAGTAAGAAATGACATTTGTTTAAGTGCTTAATTCCTATTTTTAGGAGAGTTTGTTTCTTACACTTAAGGCATTTCACATGATTATAAAGCGCTCTACCTCAGAGATACAAGTCTAAATCAATCTTTTAAAACATCACATTATTCTACAGAAAATATTTTTTGAAGGCTGCATTTATGCACTACTAAAATATACACCAGGAACCACAAATTCTTCTCCCCTGATGCCCAGCACTTATAACCCGGTCTGTAAAGGATCAATTTACTGAGCATGGATGTCAAGAATGTTGGGGTATTGAGGATAAATCAAACCAAACAAAGAAAAGGAAGAGGACAAGGAGAAGTAGAGGGAAACTTCACCCTCAGCTGGTGACTCTTTTTCTGAGTCTGGACCCCATGACCTTTACAAGACTACTGTGTAGTTGAACCACAGCATGTTCTGGAATCCCACTATTTATATTCAACTCACACACCTGGATTAAAATGTAAAAATAAGAGCACACTGCATATATGAGTAACAGTGTCTGCCACACATTGAAAAGAGAAAGACAGAGGATGTTCAGCATCATATGTCGGCACACACACACACACACACACACACACACAGAGAGAGAGAGAGAGAGAGAGAGAGAGAGAGAGAGAGAGAGAGAGAGTAGTTAGAGAGAAAGTGTGAGAGATAAAGAAAAAGAGAGAGAAAGAGAGAGAGTGAGAAAGAGTGAGACATCGAGAGAGACATGTAGACAGAGTTAAAGGGAAACAAGGAGAAACACTGTAATAAATAAACACCCACAACACAACAGGAAAAAGAAATTGGAATAAACATTTTGATAATAAGAATTACTACACACTGTACATGTAGTGAAAATCCCTAAGTGTGATAAGGTGAGGCAGTGCAAACACAGAGAAATCCAGTCTTCCATGCTTCTCTAAGTACTCTCAGCGCCCCCTGCTGGTCTAGTGTTCCCCACAGCAGTGTTTTTGTCAGAGTACTCAGTAGCATTCACTCACTGTGTCTCTTACACAGTAATACATGGCTGTGTCCTCAGACTTCAGACTACTCATTTCCAGGTACAGAGTGTTCTTGGCATTGTCTCTGGAGACTGTGAACCGGCCCTTCACAGCGTCGGCGTAGTTGATGTTGATAATACGCTCACTAATCTCTGCGACCCACTCCAGTCCTTTCCCTGGAGCCTGGCGAACCCAGTTCATTACATAATCACTGAAGGTGAATCCAGAGGCTGCACAGGAGAGTTTCAGGGACTTTCCAGGCTGCACTAAGCCTCCCCCAGACTCCAGCAACTGCACCTCACACTGGACACCTATACACACAAAGAATTCTGGTTAGAAAACTGACACAAAAGACATTCTTTCTCTTTCTCATGTCCACACAACACAGAGTATCTCATTTTTATGAATTACCTTTTAAGATAAGGACAGAGAAAACCAGTATAAGCCCTAAGTCCATGGTGAGTGGCCTGTATTCAGCGCTGAACCCTGACAGGGAGGATTTGGGAATCCAGGGCTGGTCTCCTCTGCCAGAGCTGCAAGGTTAGGACATGCCTAGTTTTTATGGGCACAAAGAAGACTTATTTGCATATCTTTCTGCTATAACATGCTCTGTAGTTGGATTTGGGCAAAAGTCAGTACCCAGCGCAGTTATAAGTCATCATACACACTGATGACAGTTGTAGAAACTGAAGCATTAAAATAGCTCTGTGTACACATTTTCCTTATTAGGGATTCACCACACATATTTAGTTCCTTTTTCACCATATGCACAGGGAATGTTGTGTTTCCACACTGTCATGTCTCTTTAGGATCAATGTGAAATTGAAAAGTTCCACACTGCTTTGTTTCTAGACATTATCTCTGTCTATCCCTTTGTCTCTCCTGGACATGGCTTTTTCCTGAGGAGGAATTTGGGTAGGATGACACCTGTCTCTAAGTAAAACTCCTTCTCTGTGACAGGAACACTTGAGACTTTTTTTAATTTTTTTTCTCAGTTCTGAGAAATGCTGTCCTATAACCCCAGGAAGTTTTGCAAATGAGACGTTCCTTGTGGTTGTCTGTCTTCCTATCAATGACTGATATGGAGAGATATTTATATTTGCAGTACTTAATCTTTTGCATCCTGAAATTTTCCCTATGATCACTTTCTACTTCCCACTGTGCTTTTCTTTGTCCCAACTTGATACCAGGAAACACATGGCTGCCTTCAATGTGTCTTATGTCAGCTTTTGTTTCTGCATATTTATATTGTCAGCATAATGGGGGCACTTAATAAATTTTTATAACAAAACACAGAACTTTGGCATCAGTTTGGCATTGTCAGAAGAGTCTGTATTTATTTTCCCATATTCTCATGCTTTCTACCCACTAATTCCCTTTCTCTCACTACACCTAACATTTCATTTCAAAAGCTCTGTCTTATCCTGTGCCATTTCCGTCTTGCCCCTCACTTAAGATGTCTTTTCCTGTCTTGACTTCCATTGTAGTTCTGAGACTACAAAACAGAAGTCAGAAAAACACATACACAGAGTCTCAAACACACAGTCTGGATTTTCTTTGAGGCGGAAAATGTCCTTCCCAATCTTCAGTTTGTTGTGTGATATAAGAATTCCAGAATCATTCAAGTTCCTCCAAGGCTCAGAGAACACTGATGAAGGGGAGTTGGGAAGAGTGTAAGGAGTGTAACACAGGGAGGGGTGCTGTGAAATGCTTTCTTCTGGACATATCATGGACATCACAATCAGGGACTCATAATGGCTGCTGTTGTCTGTATAATCATAACTAGTGCCAAGCCATCCGAAGCCCTGGTATAGATAGGGTTGATAATTCCTTGACCCTACTTCTTACTGAGGAGCAGATGGAAATGTGTTTTCTGGACAAGGTATATAGTTCCTCTTTTTTGAGGGTATGGTCACTGGTATGTTTCCAATATTGCAGTCCATGGGTTCACACACATGCACAGATGGGCAGCACTAACTGTGCTTACATAAGTATTAACGAATCAATCCCACACCAGTTATGTTTTAAGGGGTTATTTATTTGGCAGGGGGTAAAACTTACATACACCATAAACCGTCAGGAAGGGAGCCTAGTCGCTGGAGCAGGAGCCGGGAGCAGCAGCCGAGACCGAGCACCGGAACCAAGAGCCGGAACCAAGAGAGACCTTATCTGGAAATGCTTCTCTTTTTAAAAGAGAAATATACCATGCCCCAGTGGGCTGGTATTTCAGCAGCTATTGGCTGACGGAGCAGAAGTCGCTCCCCGCTGCACTGTGGGCTCCTGTTTCAGTGATTATTGGTTGAGGCAGCGGAAGTTACTCCCACAACACATAAGTATAAGGTTGGTAGAGCCCCATGTTTGCCAGATTTGGGAGGAGCTGCATAAAATTATATCATACATAGAGATCCAAAAGTATAAAGAAAAATAATATAAATTATAAAACTGAAGCTCAAAACAATGAATTCAGAAAGCAAATAATTAAGAAATACTGGTAAATATCAAATAACTTTGTAGGCTACTTTATCTGGGACCATCTTCCCATCCAATTAAGAATTGATGTAGTCCTTCACTTTAGTTTTTTAAAATTTATTAGATTTTTTTTTAAAAAAAACCCTACCAATCCAAGTTTCTACACCCTCTCCTGTTCCCATTACCTCCACACACCCTCCCACCCTATCCCCATCTAATCATCAGAGAGGGTAAGTCCCATTGACTTGTGGAAGGTCCAAGGCCCTCCCTATCATATCTAGGCTGAGCAAGGTATACATCCAAATAGAATAGGATGGCAAAATGCCAGTACATGCAGTAGGGATAATCTATGTGCCATGCCAGTGGATCTTCTGCCCCAGCCATGCAAATGTCGACCCCATTCAGAGGAACTGGTTTTGTCCTATTCTTGTTCCTTCTCAGTTCGACTGGAGCTGATGAGCTCCCATTAGCGCAAGCAAACTGTTTCAGTGGGTGAACCCTTCATGGTCTTGACTTCCTTGCTCATATTCTCATTCCTTTCACTCTTCAACTGGACTTGGGAGCTCAGTCCCGTGTTTCAATGTGGGTCTCTGCCTCCATCATTTGCTGGATGAAAGCTCTATGGTGATATTTAAGATAATCATCAGTCTGACTACAGGGCAAGTTAAACTCAGACCCTTCTCCTCTATTGCTCAGGGTCCTGGGTGGGGGGGGTGTCATTCTTTTTAATTTCTTGGAATTTCTCTAGATTCAGGATTCTGCTAACCCTATAATGACTCCCTCAATCAAGATGTCTCTTTCCTTGTTGTCATCTTTGTTCTTCCTCAATCTCAACCATTCCATTCCTGCAAGTTCTCCTCTACCCTTTAACTCTCCCTTACTCTTTTCTTCCTGCTCTCACCTCTACCTCCACCCCATGCTCCCAACCCTGACAGTCAATTCTGTCCATTTCCAATTTCCAGGTGGGTCTCTATATATCTTTCTTTGTACTCACCTTATTACTTAAGCTCTCTAGACTGAATGTCCTTAGGTTATAGCTAGTATTCACTTATGAGTGAGTACAGAAGCATAAATTTTATTTAGATTTAGGCAGAATAAAACTTATTCCAGCTGATCCATGAATCAGTCCTTCCTACTTCCCTCTTTCCTATGCTACTCATTTCTAATGTATTTTCCTGGCCAAACCTATTCTTTTTTTTTTTTAGTAAATTTTATTAAATTATAAAAGTTTCCATTTCCACCCCCCCCTCCCAACACCCTCCCACTCCCCCTACTCCCCCTCCTCCTCCCTCTTCGTCCCCCAGGGCAGTCAGGGTTTCCTGCCCTGTGGGAAGTTCCAGTTCCTTTCCCCTCCCTCCAGGTCCAGGAAGGTGAGTGTCCAAACAGACTGGATCCCCAAAATCCATTATATGTAGAGGAAACAGGTCCCAGTGTCATAGTCAATGGCTTTTCAGAAAGACTTCGGGTCAGCCACAGTCAGAGAATCCGGCCAAATTCGGAGAGTCTGGTTAGATCACGTCCTCTTTCAGTCCCAGTCCAACTGGCCTTGGTAAACTCTCATCAGATCCGTTCCCTTGTATCAGTGGGTGATAGCATCCCTCGCAGTACTGATTTCGTTTTTCATGTTCTTCCTCCTTCTGCTCTTCATTTGGACCTCGGGGGGCTCAGTCCCGTGCTGCAATGTGGGTCTCCGACTGTATCGCCGTCCTTCGTCAGATGCAGGATCTATGGTGATAAGCAAAATATACATCAGTATGGACATGGGCCACGGCCGATTCAGGCACCCACTCCTCTGTCCAGAGAGCAATCTGGGGGATCTCTCCTTGGACCTGGGATCCCATATATAATCAAGTCTCCTGTAAACCCTAAAATGGGTCCCTTAGTTGAAATATAATCTTCCCTGATCCCTTGTTCATCCTTCCTCCCTCCCCCCCCATCCCAGGCCACCAAGCTTTCCCCTTTCTTCCCCTACTCCCTTCTCTCTAACCTTCTCCCCTTCCATCGACCCTCCCTCCCCCCCATGCACCCGAGGTTACCTGGGACTCTTGTCTATTTCCTACCTCCTGGTGGATAGCTAAATAATCTTCATCAGGTTCATCTTCTTATTTAGCTTCTCTAGGATCACGAATAATAGGCTCAAAGACCTTTAATTATGGTTAGAATCCACTTATGAGTGAAAACATACCGTGTTCCTCTTTTTGGGTCTGGCTTACCTCACTCAGTAAAGCGTTTTCTATTTCCATCCATTTGCATGCAAAATTCAAGATGTCATTGTTTTTTACCGCTGAGTAAAACTCTAATGTGTATATGTTCCACACCTTTTTTAACCATTCTTCTATTGAGGGGCACCTAGGCTGTTTCCAGGTTCTGGCTATTACAAATAGTGCTGCTATGAACATAGTAGAACAAATGCTTTTGTAGTATGATCGGGAATCTTTAGGGTATATTCCCAAGAGTGGAATTGCTGGGTCCTGAGGGAGGTTGACTCCCAGTTTCCTGAGAAACCGCCACACTGATTTCCACAGTGGCTGCACGAGTTTGCATTCCCACCAACAATGGATGAGTGTTCCCCTCACCCCACATCCTCTCCAGCATAGGATATCATTGGTGTTTTTGACTTTAGCTATTCTGACAGGTGTAAGATGGTATCTCAAAGTGGTTTTGATTTGCATTTCCCTGATCGCTAAGGAGGTTGAGCATGACCTTAAGTGTCTTCTGGCCATTCGAAGTTCATCTGTTGTGAATTCTCTGTTCAGTTCAGTACCCCATTTTTTAATTGGGTTAATTAGAGTTTTAGTGTCTAGTTTCTTGAGTTCTTTGTATATTTTGGAGATCAGACCTTTGTCTGATGAGGGGTTGGTGAAGATCTTCTCCCAGTCAGAAGGCAGCCTTTTTGTCCTACTGACAGTGTCCTTTGCTTTACAGAAGCTTCCCAGTTTCAGTAGATCCCATTTATTCATTGTTTCTCTTATTGTCTGTGCTGCTGGGGTCCTGCTTAGGAAGAGGCATCCTGTGCCTAAATCTTGTAGACTACTTCCCACTTTCTCTTCTATCAGGTTCAAAGTGGACGGACTAATGTTGATGTCTTTAATCCATTTGGACTTGATTTTTGTGCATGGTGATAGATATGGATCTACTTTCATTTTTTTACAGGTTGACATCCAGTTATGCCAGCACCATTTGTTAAAGATGCTTTCCTTCTTCCATTGTATACCTTTAGCTCTCTTGTCGAAAATTAGGTGTTCATAAGTTTGTGGGTTAATATCTGGGTCTTCTATTCGATTCCATAGGTCGACTTCTCTGTTCTTATGCCAATACCAAGCTGTTTTCAATACTGTAGCTCTATAATAGAGTTTGAAGTCAGGGATGGTAATGCCTCCAGAAGTTCTTTTATTATATAAGATTGTTTTGGCTATCCTGGGTTTTTTGTTTTGCCATATAAACTTGATTATTGTTCTCTCAAGGTCTGTGAAGAAGTTTGATGGGATTTTGATGGGGATTGCATTGAATCTATAGATTGCTTTTGGTAGAATTGCCATTTTTACTATGTTGATTCTCCCAATCCAAGAGCAGGGGAGGTCTTTCCATTTTCTGGTATCCTCCTCAATTTCTTTCTTCAAAGACTTAAAGTTTTTGTCAAATAGGTCTTTCACTTCCTTGGTTAGAGTAACCCCAAGATATTTTATGCTATTTGTGGCTATCATGAAAGGTGATGCTTCTCTGATTTCCCTCTCTGCTTCTTTATCCTTTGTGTATAGGAGGGCCACTGATTTTTTGGAGTTGATCTTGTATACTGCCACGTTACTAAAGGTGTTTATCAGCTGTAGGAGTTCTTTGGTAGAGTTTTTGGGGTCACTTATGTAAACTATCATATCGTCAGCAAATAACGAAAGTTTAACTTCATCCTTTCCAATTCGAATCCCCTTGATCTCCTTATGTTGTCTTATTGCTATTGCTAGAACTTCAAGCACTATATTGAAGAGGTATGGAGAGAGTGGACAGCCTTGTCGCGTTCCTGATTTTAGTGGAAAGGCTTTGAGTTTCTCTCCATTCAGTTTGATGTTAGCTGTCGGCTTGCTGTATATTGCTTTTATTATATTTAGGTATGATCCTTGTATCCCCAGTCTCTCCAACACCTTTATCATAAATGGGTGTTGAATTTTGTCAAATGCTTTTTTAGCATCTAGTGAGATGATCATATGGTTTTTTTCTTTCAGTTTATTTATATGATGGATTACATTGATAGATTTGCGTATGTTGAACCAGCCCTGTATCTCTGGAATGAAGCCGACTTGATCATAATGGATAATTTTTCTAATGTGCTCTTGGATTCGGTTTGCCAGTATTTTATTGAGAATTTTCGCGTCGATGTTCATGAGTGAGATTGGCCTGTAATTCTCTTTCTTGGTTGTGTCTTTGTGTGGTTTTGATATTAGGGTAACTGTAGCTTCATAAAAGGAGTTAGGCAATGACTCTTCTGTTTCTATATTGTGGAATACGTTAAGGAGTATAGGTATTAGCTCTTCCTGGAAGTTCTGGTAGAATTCTGCATTGAAACCATCTGGTCCTGGGCTTTTTTTGGTAGGGAGATTTTTGATAACAGCTTCTAATTCTTCGTGACTAACAGGTCTATTTAGATTGTTCACCTGTTCTTGGTTCAACTTTGGTATATGGTACTTATCTAAAAAAATGTCCATTTCTTTTACATTTTCCAACTTTGTGGCATATAAACTTTCATAGTAAGATCTAATGATTCTCTGAATTTCCTCTGTGTCTGTGGTTATGTCCCCCTTTTCATTTCTGATCTTATTAATTTGCATGTTCTCTCTCTGCCGTTTGATTAACTTGGCTAGGGGTTTGTCAATCTTGTTGATTTTCTCCAAGAACCAGCTTCTTGATTCATTGATTCTTTGGATTGTTTTCTCTATATCTATTTTGTTGATTTCAGCCCTCAGTTTGATTATTTCCAGTCTTCTAGACCTCCTGGGTGAATCAGCTTCTTTTTTTTCTAGATCTTTCAATTGTGCTGTTAATTCTCCAATGTGTGCTTTCTCCGCTTTCTTTAATTGGGCACTTAGTGCTATGAACTTTCCTCTTAGCACTGCTTTCATAGTGTCCCATAGGTTTGAGTATGTTGTGTCTTTGTTTTCATTAAATTCAAGGAAGAGTTTAATTTCTTTCTTTATTTCTTCCTTGACCCAGGGGTGATTTAGTAGTTGACTGTTCAGTTTCCATGAGTTTGTTGGCTTCCTGGGGGGAGCATTGTTGTTGAATTCTAATTTTAGTCCATGGTGATCTGACAAGACACAGGTAGTTACTAATATTTTTTTGTATCTGTGGAAGTTTACTTTGTTACCGAGTATGTGGTCAATTTTCGAGAAGGTTCCATGAGCTGCAGAGAAAAAGGTATATTCTTTCCTATTTGGGTGTAGTGTTCTATAGATGTCTGTTAAGTCCATTTGATTCAATACCTCCAATAGGTCTCTCAATTCTCTGTTTGGTTTCTGTCTGATTGACCTGTCCATTGGTGAGAGAGGAGTGTTGAAGTCTCCTACTATTAGTGTGTGTGGTTTGATGACCGCCTTGAGTTCTAGAAGAGTTTCTTTTACATATGTGGGTGCCTTTATATTAGGAGCATAGATATTCAGGATTGAGACTTCCTCCTGATGAATTGTTCCAGTTATGAGTATGAAATGTCCATCTCCATTTCTTCTGATTGATTTTAGTTTGAAGTCGATTTTGTTAGATATTAGAATGGCCACGCCCGCTTGTTTCTTAGGTCCATTTGCTTGGAAAACCTTTTCCCAACCCTTTACTCTGAGTAGGTGTCTGTCTTTGTGGTTGAGGTGTGTTTCTTGTAGACAGCAGAATGTTGGATCCTGTTTTCGTATCCAATCTCTAAGTCTGTGCCTCTTTATAGGTGAATTGAGTCCATTGATATTAAGTGATATTAATGACCAGTGGTTGTTGACTCCGGTCATTTTTTTTTTGTTAGGTAGTAGAGTATATGTGTTTTTCTTCTTTAATTTGTGCTTGTGAATGGTCGCTAGATGTTCGAGTTATTGTAGGCCGTGTTGGGAATGTTGGATTCCTTCGGTAGTGATTTTCCTTCTAATATTCTCTGTAAGGCTGGATTAGTAGCTACGTATTGTTTAAATTTGTTTTTATCCTGGAATATTTTGTTTTCTCCGTTGATAGTGAACAGTAGCTTGGCAGGGTATATTAGTCTAGGTTTGCATCCATGGTCTCTTAGTTTCTGCAGTACCTCTATCCAGGATCTTCTGGCTTTCATGGTTTCCATAGAGAAATCCGGTGTAAGCCTGATAGGTTTACCTTTATAAGTTACTTGACCTTTTTCCTTTGCAGCTCTTAAAATTTTTTCTTTAATATTTATGTTTTGTGTTTTGATTATTATATGACGCGGGGATGTTTTTTTCTGATCCAATCTATTCGGTGTTCTGTATGCTTCTTGAACCTTCATAGGAATATCGTTCTTTAGGTTGGGAAAGTTTTCTTCTATAATTTTGTTGAATATATTTTCTGGGCCTTTGATCTGCAGTTCTTCTCCTTCTTCAATCCCTATTATTCTTAGATTTGGTTTTTTTATTGTGTCCCAGATTTCCTGAATGTTTTGTGAAGAGAATTTGTTGGATTTGCCGTTTTCTTTGACCAGAGCATTTATTTTCTCTATGGTATCTTCAGAATCTGAAATTCGTTCTTCTATCTCTTGTATTCTATTGGTTATGCTTGATTCTGTAGTCTCCGCTCGTTTACCTAGGTTTTCCATATCCAGCCGGTTCTCGTTTTGTGTTTTCTTCATTGCCTCCATTTCAGTTTTCAATTCTTGGACTGTTTCCTTTACTTGTTTGATTGTTTTTTCTTGGTTTCTCAGGGTATCACTCACGGATTTACTTATTTCTTCAAACTTTTTGTTATATTTCTCATCCAATTCTTTAAGGGAGTTATTCATATCCTGTTTAAGGGACTCTATTGCTTTCATAATGGCACTTTTTTCCACTTCATCTGGGTTAGAGTGTTCAAATCCTTCTGTTGTAGGGTCCTTGGGATCTGGTGTTTTCATGTTGTTTTTCAGATTTTTGTATGAGGTCTTGCCTTGGCGTCTGCCCATCTCTTCGATCCAATGCTCTCTATTGGAGCTTCTGGTATCGGGTCAGGTTCCCTTGTTGGGCAGGGAGTTCACTGATAGAATGCCTACCTTTCCCCAGGCAGGGTATTGAAGCACAGGCACTCCCTCTTTCCGGGATGCCCCTACAGAGCAGGCCCAGTGTGCAAGGCAGCTGAACTGGGGAAATTTTATGGCCTCAGTGGGAGGGGAGAAATATAGAAATTTGTACCTGGAAGGAAGCTGGGATGGCAGGCAAGAGAGCCTAGCAGTGTGGACACAGCACTGCAGGCTGACCTGGGAGTCTATGGGGTCGGGGAAAGTCCTAGCTCCCCCTCGCCGGGGCCCCTGCCGTGGCCCGAATCAACTCACCACTCGGAAGGCCCTCTGGATGGAAGCTGGGATGGCTGGCGGAAAGCTAGCAGGGTGGAGCCAGCAGGGCAGGCTGACCTGGGAGTCTATGGGGTCGGGGAAAGTCCTAGCTCCCCCTCGCCGGGGCCCCTGCCGTGGCCCGAATCAACTCACCACTCGGAAGGCCCTCTGGATGGAAGCAGGGATGGCTGGCGGGAGGCTAGCAGGGTGGAGCCAGCAGGGCAGGCTAACCTGGGAGTCTATGGGGTCGGGGAAAGTCCCAGCTCCCCCTCGCCGGGGCCCCTGCCGTGGCCCGAATCAACTCACCACTTGCCAAACCTATTCTTAATGTGTTTTTTTTTCTTTCTGTTTTTTTTTTTTGCTCCCCTTCTTCCCTGCCTACTTGCTAAACTTCTGCTTCCTCATTTCCTCTCCCCTCTAGCCTCACACTCTCTCCCACATTCTTTCTTCCATCACTTCCTTTGGTTCCTTTGTTTCTTGCTACATACAGTAAGTTGTTTCTGCTATATGTGTAAGATTGTTATGGCTACACTGTATCTAAAGACAGTACTCAACTGTATCACATTTCTCCAGAAGTCTCTTGCTACCTTTCTTGGGCTTCAGAACATACATAATATGTTTGTTTTGAGGTGAGTATTCAGCAGTCACTTATTTTCATTATTAGGGTAGTCATGGGTCCATGCTTTACATGTCACATACTTCAGAAAGAGGCTTCACTGACCAAGGCTGAGAGAAGCACTATCATATTAATGCAAGTATAGAAGACAGTGTTAGTATATGCTCCATGGCTAAAAACAAATAGTAGATTTTCTCATAGTTCTGCTGATCTTTGAACATTACTGTGTTATAATTTTTAAAAATGTTATAACAGGTTTTAATTTTGAAGCATAATTATCTCAGTAAAAATATTGAGGCTCTCAAGTAGGTTTGGCATGTACAGCGCCTTTTCTCTACATGCTGGACTGTTCAAATGGAATGGTTTTGTACATATCTTGAACTGGAACACATGTGTGTTATGACCATGCAATGTGCAGAGGTAACCATGTCACAGATCTCCTCCCATTTTATGGTACTTTCATTCTTTCAACCCCCTCTTCAGTGATGTTTCTTGTGCCTAGGGAAGGAATATGGAGGGGCAGGAATGTGGGGGATCTGGGAGTTTTGATATAGACATCTGACTGTGGACAAGCACTCACACAGTTGTCTATTCTTAACAGTGAACAGTCACACACTCTCTGCATTCAAGGATGACTTCTGGTGCATGCAGATTCATTTTAATTGCATGTGTAGCTTTGGTTGATTGTCTCTGCCCATTAGGTGACTCCACACCCACAAGCATATGACAATACTATTTGGATTTGTTGAGTTATAAAAAGAGAACATGAATTTGGGAAGAAATGTGTAGGGAGGGACAAGGTAAAGAAATTGTAAAGAAAATGTTGAGTAAGAATATTGCCAAGATACACTTAAAAATGCATTAGTTCTTAGAAAATATGAAAAGTATGTTTTCAAAATAGTATAGTGTACTTAAAGACCATCACTGTAGAACATTAAAGGCCTCCTACTCCAGTGTTCTGAGGAGCAGCTTGTTAACTAGTAGTGTCTTCCTATCCTCTCAAATTGGATTCCTTTAAATCTGCACTGTCTCTATGAATGCTGGTGACATCCCTATCTCATTGGGGTTTTTTTATTTGTTTATTTTATTTTGTTTTGTTTTCAACCTGCCCTGACAGTGTAACTGTATTTGTTGAACAAATCCCCCACTTCTCATGGAATCTGCACTACTATGAAGCACCTGGAAGGTCCAGTTCTGGGTGAAGGATTCCCTATGCCTCCTGTGCCTCAAGGACAATTCCTTTAATTCTTCCTAGAACTTCCATAGAAACAGAGACTGTTAGGAATGTTCCTCTCACTTTCATTCCTTTCACTCCAGGTTATCAGTCTTTATTTGCATACTCATAGCCTCTCCAACTTCTTCCCTATTTCTGTGGTTTTCTCAAATGAAGTGAACAAGGCGTCTTCTTTCCTTCCTTCCTTCCTTCCTTCCTTTCTTCCTTCTTTCCATTTGTCCTTCCTTTCTTTCTTCCTTCCTTACTTTCCTATGTTTTGTTTCCAAGAGATACATGTCTAAACTCTATATATTTTTGCTTTTGAGAAGATTCGTCCCTTTCTGCAAGGACATTAACAATTTGTATCATATTTTTAAAAAATTGATTTTAATGGTAATATTAAGGAACTGAACCTTTAATTTCTATATAGAGGACACACAGCACACCCTCATGGGAACAGATATGAGATGAAGGTGTGTAAAAGAGAGAAACTATAGGAAAGAGTGAATGTATATTAAAAGGAAAATTTTTTAGTGCTGGTGAATTCAGTTGTCTGTATGGAAAAAGCATACAAATAAATATATAAAAGGAAAAATGAAAAGAGAAATGATTCCAACACACAGCAGTCCCTAACATCACTGAACATTCTGCCAACTCCAACAAACAAAGTGATCCAACAACTGTCTTAGAAATGGAGGTGACACACAAAGCTGCCTTACCTGGTGAGCAGGACTAATACCTGAAGCTCAGCTGCTGTCACCAGCTGCACTGCTCTCCTAGTCTCCAAGCTGGAGTCTTCTCAGGATCAATGACTTTCTACACATCTTATCACAAGCTAGACAACTTGTTCGGTGTTTGTTCTGATGTGCACGCATTGTATGAGGACTACGCTGAATATAAAGCTTTCCTGGATTTATGGATCACTGACCATGTTTAACCTTACTGTTTAACTTGAATTCTATACTGTTTCCACCATTAGTCTAGGAAAGTCCACTTTTTAGATTCCTAAATTGTTTCCACATCTGATCTTGGTGCCCACAGTACAGTCAGTTCTTCCCTACACTATGGTCTCTATCTTGTTTAGGTCAGAGTATACCTATATTTAAATATAAACATCATAATATTTCATCATAATTGAAAATGCTGTTTTATATTTGCTCAATTCAAATATGTCAACACACCACACTTGTAAAGAGATTTTCTAAGTGATGTACAGAGGCAGCTCAGACATATGGACTTCTGCTTCATGTCCCTGTGCTCTTGTTCAGGGTGACTTTGACCTGCTTTCTCACTGCTCCCTTCTGTTCATAAGGATGCCCTGCAGGGAGGCTTGTGTCTAGGTTCATGCTTATTCTCCCCAATGTGCATTTTGACACAGCAATACTTGGTTTATCATAGACTTTCAGACTATCCATTATGAGGTACAGAGTGTTCTTATAATTATCTCCAGAGATGTTCAATTGGTCCTTGACAGAATTTGTATATTGTATGGAGACACCAGCCTTACATATATGAGATCCACTCTAGTCCATTCCCTGGGGCCTGGCTGACCCACTGCATATACTAATCACATAAGGTGAATCTAGAGCCACACAGTATAGTCACAGGGTTGCCCCAGACTATAACAATCCTCCTCCAGACTCCACAAGCTGCACCTCCCACAGGAAACCTCTAAACACATATGTTCTGTTCAGGAAGCTGTTTCACATGTCTACCTTCCGTCTTACTCATATCCACTTACAAACTCAGCATGTTTTCTTTGTCTTATATTGCCTTGCAAATGAACAACAACAAAAAAGTAAAATCCAGCTCATTCTCACTTCCATGGGGAATGGTCTGTGTTCAGTGTTTATCATTAAATGGACAGACCTGAAAATCAAGACTTGGCTCCCCTTCCAGAGCTGTAGTGTCACAACTGTGTGATTTTCCTGAGCATAATGAGATCCTGTTTGCATTTTCCTTCTCTATATGTTCTCTTGACCTAGGCTCAAAATGGTATGCTATGCTCAGGGAAGAATTGACATTTATGGTGGTCACTGTAGCGATGACAGAATTCAAGTAAATATACCCTGTATCCACTTACAAGTGAGTACATACCATGGTCATCTTTCTGGGTCTGAGTTACATCACTCAGGGTGTTTTTTCCCATTTCCATGCAAATTTCAAGATGTCATTGTTTTTGACTGCTGAGTAGTACTCCATTGTGTAGATGTACTTTCTTTATCTATTCTTCAGTTGAGGACCTTCCAGGTTGTTTCCTTGTTATTGCTTATACAAATAATGTTGCTATGAACATAGTTGAACAATTACTCTTCTAATTATATTGAGCATCTTTTGGGTATATGCCCAAGAGTGATATTTCTGTGTTTTGAAATAGCTTGAAAGTGGATACTAGCTGTAAAGCAAAATGTAATGAGTCTATAGTTCGTGATTCTAGAGAAGCTAAGTATCAAGGTGAACCCTAAGGAAAACATACATAGATCCACCTGGAAAAGGAAGATAAGATTGCCTGACAGAAGATAGGGTAGACGGGTAAAAGGAGGAGAGAAGGGAAGTGGGGAGAAGAACTTGAGGGAATGGGTTAGCTGAGATAAAAGACAGAGATGAGAGCAAGGAAAGAGATATTTTGATTGAAAGAGTCATTATTGGGTTATCAAGAATCCTGACACTAGAGAAATTCTCAGAAATCCACAATGATGGCCCCAGCTAAGAAACTAAGCAATAAGGAAGAGGGTGGCCTACCTGGTTTTGTCCTGTAGTCACACTGATGAATATCTTAATTGTCAACAAAGAACCTTTATTTAACAACTAATAGAAATAAAGGCAGAAACCTGCAGTAGATCACTGGGCTGGTATCCCAAAGTCCAGTTGAAGAGTTGGAAGAGTGAGTATATACCATATTCATATTTGGGTCTGGGTTACCTCACTCCGTAAAGCATTTTCTATTTCCGTCCATATGCATGTGCAAAATTCAAGATGTAATTGTTGTTTACGGCTGAGTAAAACTCTAAAGTGTATATGTTCCACAACTTCTTTAACCATTCTTCTGTTGAGGGGCACCTAGGTTGTTTCCAGGTTCTGGCTATTGCAAATAGTGCTGCTATGAACATAGTTGAGCAAATACTTTTGTAATAAATGGCACTGGTTTTGATTCTGTTGCATGGACTGGCTTTGTGGGAGCCTGGTTTGTTTGGATGCTCACCTTCCTAGACCTGGATGGAGAGGGGTGGACTTTGGACTTCCCGCGGGGCAGGGAACCCTGACTGCTCTTAGGACTGGAGTTGGAGGGTATGGGAGGATGGTGAGGGAAAAGTGAGATGGGGAGGAGGAGGAAATTTTTAATTAATAAAAAAATTAAAAAAGAGTTGGAGTCGTGAGAATATGAGCAGAGAGGCCAAGACCATGATGGAAACACCCACTGAAACAGTTTACCTGAGCTAATGGGAGCTCACCAACTACAGCCAGACAGGAAAGGAAACAGCATAGGTCCCAACTAGATCCTCTGAATATGACTGACGGTTGTATGGTTGAAACAGACTGCAGGACCACTGACGGTGGCACCAGGATTTACCCTAACTGGTTGTACTGACTTTTTGGGAACCCAAACTCTTTCCACGGATACCTTGTTCAATTAGATATAGTAGGGAGGCCTTTGACCTTCCCTAAAGTAATGTGCCTTACATTCTGTGAGGAATATATGGGGCATGTGGTAGGGGTTAGTTGAAGGGAATGGGGGGTGGAGAGGGAGTGGAAACTGGTACTGGTGATTAAAGATGGTTGGTTTTCTTTTCAAAAAGTTAAATAAATAAAAAAAATTACACTTAATGTGGTTGTGTCCTGTAAATATTCAACACTCAAACACCCCGAGGCTCATTTATACTATTATGGTTCCGAGATAACAGAGTTATGTGTTTCCAGTTCAGCAAGAAAGCCTGGTTTTCAGACAATCATGTTTACAACTGTTTAAAGCACCATAATACTAATTTTCTTCAGAAGAAAACCTGAGTCATAGGATCAATATTTTCTGTAACTCTTCCCTAGAAATTGAGAGAAGCTATAGGCTTTCCTTTGTTCCCTCCCACATATTTGGTATTTCAAATTGCCTCCTTGAGAAATATCAGTATGAAATTGTCCCATGCCATGCCTTAAATTTATTATATCAATGTAGTTGGCTATCCCTATATTGATCCTGGTGTTTTCAGACCATGTAAAATCCTATGGTCTATCATGGGGAGCACATGACTTCAGAGTGTGGCCACACCAGGAGTCTCCTTCTTCATCACACACATGCATCTGTCATCAGATGTATAACCTTAGGTGTACAGAAGACATCAAAGAGGAAGTAAATATTCACAATATAGCTAATCACTAACAGATCTGTAAACCACCAACTTAAACTCGTGGACTCTTCATTCAGGTAAATATATATATATATATATATATATATATATATATATATCTCCTTTGTAATATGAAACAATGTTGGTGATTTCTCTATCTAGTCTACAAACAGAACAATGTGGAAAGTGACCTTGTGGTGTCTGAGATGACCCATAGGAAGCATCAACACATTCTTGCACAACTTCACCAACAATTTAACTCAGGGGCAACAGAGTCAAGACGGGAAGATGGGGTCTGTGATGGTAACATGTGCCTTATGGAAAACTCAGCCTGGTTATTGAACTCTTTCTGGAAACACAGATATTTAGTAGTATTTGATTTCACTTTTTGTTTACTTTGAGTAGCAGTCTTCCACCCAGTACTCTCAGTTCCCACACTGAGGATTCACATTTTGTTCATGATCATACATGAAGTAAAAGAACGGTGGTCCTCAGCTCTCTGAACAAATCCATTAACAAAGCTTTTAAAAAGAATTAACCAAGAATTCTGGTGGAAATAAGAGGCAATCACAACAGTGGTCAGTATCCAATATCGTCCTGGCTTGACCATTTTCCAGTTTCTGAGGCATTAAATAGTCCTGTTGTGACAGTGTGCTGTTGTAGCCATGATAGAAATCTCGGTTTCCTGTTGGTCATGAACAAATTCCTCACAGAACTGTATGGACCTGATACTGGAAGGGCACTGCACAGAAGATGCATTTGCATTGTAAGAGCATTCATGTCTCCTTTCTGCAACTTCCAGATGCTTTGCCTAATGGCTGAACTTATCAATCCTCAGTTCTTGTCCTGCCATTTTTCTAGAACTCACAGAACACCAGATCATCCCAGACTTAGTTATGACATCATCAAATGTGAGAATAATTCAAGATAATCTGAGCATGCCTTGATCAGTTCTCAGGTATCATCACATTTTCACTGAAAAAGTAACATACTCTTGTTTCCATTGCTTATCTGTTCTTTCACAGTGACACTGTCCATAGGGTCCCAACACACAGTGAGAAATCATCAGTTATTCCAGGTTCCTGTAGAATCCAAACTTGAGCATACATGATTCTCAGGTAAAGAATCTGTCTCATATTTTACAGTAGAAACTCCCTATCATGTTTGCTGAGAGGCAGTGTAAATAAGCCTTAGAAAAGAGCCTGCAGGAAAGAAAATAGATGAGCATATTAAAAGAAAATTCCCTTGGCACCTTAAATTGGGAAATTATATGAATAAAACTACAAATAAATATTAAAGAAGAAAACAAATGGCATTTTATCTGTTGAGTAGATTAGGAACTGCCAGCAGCTAACTGAAGATCAGTGAGTGACACTGGCTGCATTGTCCTCACAGTCTCGATGATGGAGCCTCACACACAGCCAGTTTACACCCATATCTGATGTGCACATATTTTGTGAGGATGAAGGTGAGAGTGAAGGCCATCAGGAATCTTGAATTTCTTTTTTTTTTTAGTAAATTTTATTAAATTATAAAAGTTTCCATTTCCGCCCCTCCTCCCAACACCCTCCCACTCCCCCCACTCCCTCTCCTCCTCCCTCTTCGTCCCTTAGGGCAGTCAGGGTTTCCTGCCCTGTGGGAAGTTCCAGTTCCTTTCCCCTCCCTCCAGGTCCAGGAAGGTGAGTGTCCAAACAGACTGGATCCCCAAAATCCAGTATATGCAGAGGAAACAGGTCCCAGTATCATAGTCAATGGCTTTTCAGAAAGACTTTGAGCCAGCCACAGTCAGAGAATCCGGCCAAATTCCGAGAATCTGGTTAGATCACCTCCTCGTTCAGTCCCAGTCCAACTGGCCTTGATAAACTCTCATTAGATCCGTTCCCTTGTATCAGTGGGTGATAGCATCCCTCTCAGTACTGATTTCGTTTTTCATGTTCTTCCTCCTTCTGCTCCTTATTTGGACCTCGGGGGGTTCAGTCTGGTGCTCCAATGTGGGTCTCCGACTGTATCGCCATCTATCGCCAGATGAAGGATCTATAGTGATAAGCAAAATATACATCAGTATGGTTATGGGCCACAGCCGATTCAGGCACCCTCTCCTCTGTCCAGAGAACAATCTGGGGGATCTCTCCTTGGACCTGGGATCCCATATATAATCAAGTCTCCTGTAAACCCTAAAATGACTCCCTTAGTTGAAATATATTCTTCCCTGATCCCATATTCTTCCTTCCTCCCTCCCCCCCCCATCCCAGGCCACGGAGCTTTCCCCGTTCCTCCCCTACTCCCTTCTCTCTAACCCTCTCCCCTTCCATCAACCCTCCCACTCCCCCATGCAACCGAGGTTACCTGGGACTCTTGTCTCTTTCCTACCTCCTGGCAGATAACTAAATAATCTTCATCAGGTTCATCTTCTTATTTAGCTTCTCTAGGATCACGAATAATAGGCTCAAAGACCTTTAATTATGGTTAGAATCCACTTATGAGTGAATACATACCGTGTTCCTCTTTTTGGGTCTGGCTTACCTCACTCAGTAAAGCGTTTTCTATTTCCATCCATTTGCATGCAAAATTCAAGATGTCATTGTTTTTTTACCGCTGAGTAAAACTCTAATGTGTATATGTTCCACACCTTTTTTAACCATTCTTCTATTGAGGGGCACCTAGGCTGTTTCCAGGTTCTGGCTATTACAAATAGTGCTGCTATGAACATAGTAGAACAAATGCTTTTGTAGTATGATCGGGAATCTTTAGGGTATATTCCCAAGAGTGGAATTGCTGGGTCCTGAGGGAGGTTGACTCCCAGTTTCCTGAGAAACCGCCACACTGATTTCCACAGTGGCTGCACGAGTTTGCATTCCCACCAACAATGGATGAGTGTTCCCCTCATTCCACATCCTCTCCAGCATAGGCTATCATTGGTGTTTTTGACTTTAGCTATTCTGACAGGTGTAAGATGGTATCTCAAAGTGGTTTTGATTTGCATTTCCCTGATCGCTAAGGAGGTTGAGCATGACCTTAAGTGTCTTCTGGCCATTCGAAGTTCATCTGTTGTGAATTCTCTGTTCAGTTCAGTACCCCATTTTTTAATTGGGTTAATCAGAGTTTTAGTGCCTAGTTTCTTGAGTTCTTTGTATATTTTGGAGATCAGACCTTTGT
The DNA here is from genome assembly GCF_982192425.1 of Myodes glareolus. Lineage (NCBI taxonomy): Eukaryota > Metazoa > Chordata > Mammalia > Rodentia > Cricetidae > Myodes > Myodes glareolus. The sequence continues at coordinate 10,009,168 of NC_142036.1, read as the reverse complement.
CTGATGAGGGGTTGGTGAAGATCTTCTCCCAGTCAGAAGGCAGCCTTTTTGTCTTACTGACAGTGTCCTTTGCTTTACAGAAGCTTCTCAGTTTCAGTAGATCCCATTCATTCATTGTTTCTCTTATTGTCTGTGCTGCTGGGGTCCTACTCAGGAAGAGGCCTCCTGTGCCTATATCTTGTAGACTACTTCCCACTTTCTCTTCTATCAGGTTCAAAGTGGACGGATTAATGTTGATGTCTTTAATTCATTTGGACTTGATTTTTGTGCATGGTGATAGATATGGATCTACTTTCATTTTTTTACAGGTTGACATCCAGTTATGTCAGCAACATTTGTTAAAGATGCTTTCCTTCTTCCATTGTATACCTTTAGCTCCCTTGTCGAAAATTAGGTGTTCATAAGTTTGTGGGTTAATATCTGGGTCTTCTATTCGATTCCATAGGTCGACTTCTCTGTTGTTATGCCAATACCAAGCTGTTTTCAATACTGTAGCTCTATAACAGAGTTTGAAGTCAGGGATGGTAATGCCTCCAGAAGTTCCTTTATTGTATAAGATTGTTTTGGCTATCCTGGGTTTTTTGTTTTTCCATATAAACTTGATTATTGTTCTCTCAAGGTCTGTGAAGAAGTTTGATGGGATTTTGATGGGGATTGCATTGAATCTATAGATTGCTTTTGGTAGAATTGCCATTTTTCTATGTTGATTCTCCCAATCCAAGAGCAGGGGAGGTCCTTCCATTTTCTGGTATCCTCCTCAATTTCTTTCTTCAAAGACTTAAAGTTTTTGTCAAATAGGTCTTTCACTTCCCTGGTTAGAGTAACCCCAAGATATTTTATGCTATTTGTGGCTATCATGAAAGGTGATGCTTCTCTGATTTCCCTCTCTGCTTCTTTATCCTTTGTGTATAGGAGGGCCACTGATTTTTTGGAGTTGATCTTGTATCCTGCCACGTTACTAAAGGTGTTTATTAGCTGTAGGAGTTCTTTGGTAGAGTTTTTGGGGTCACTTATGTAAACTATCATATCGCCAGCAAATAACGAAAGTTTAACTTCATCCTTTCCAATACGAATCCCCTTGATCTCCTTATGTTGTCTTATTGCTATTGCTAGAACTTCAAGCACTATATTGAAGGGGTATGGAGAGAGTGGACAGCCTTGTCGCGTTCCTGATTTTAGTGGAAAGGCTTTGAGTTTCTCTCCATTCAGTTTGATGTTAGCTGTCGGCTTGCTGTATATTGCTTTTATTATATTTAGGTATGATCCTTGTATCCCCAGTCTGTCCAACACCTTTATCATAAATGGGTGTTGAATTTTGTCAAATGCTTTTTCAGCATCTAGTGAGATGATCATATGGTTTTTTTCTTTCTGTTTATTTATATGATGGATTACATTGATAGATTTGCGTATGTTGAACCAGCCCTGCATCTCTGGAATGAAGCCGACTTGATCATAATGGATAATTTTTCTAATGTGTTCTTGGATTCAGTTTGCCAGTATTTTATTGAGAATTTTTGCGTCAATGTTCATGAGTGAGATTGGTCTGTTATTCTCTTTCTTGGTTGTGTCTTTGTGTGGTTTTGGTATTAGGGTAACTGTAGCTTCATAAAAGGAGTTTGGCAATGACTCTTCTGTTTCTTTATTATGGAATACATTAAGGAGTATAGGTATTAGCTCTTCCTGGAAGTTCTGGTAGAATTCTGCATTGAAACCATCTGGTCCTGGGCTTTTTTTGGTAGGGAGATTTTTGATAACAGCTTCTAATTCTTCGCGACTAACAGGTCTATTTAGATTGTTCACCTGTTCTTGGTTCAACTTTGGTATATGGTACTTATCTAAAAAAATGTCCATTTCTTTTACATTTTCCAACTTTGTGGCATATAAACTTTCGTAGTAAGATCTAATGATTCTCTGAATTTCCTCTGTGTCTGTGGTTATGTCCCCCTTTTCATTTCTGATCCTATTAATTTGCATGTTCTCTCTCTGCCGTTTGATTAATTTGGATAGGGGTTTGTCAATCTTGTTGATTTTCTCCAAGAACCAGCTTTTTGATTCATTGATTCTTTGGATTGTTTTTTCTGTTTCTATTTTGTTGATTTCAGCCCTCAGTTTGATTATTTCCAGTCTTCTAGACCTTCTGGGTGAGTCAGCTTCTTTTTTTTCTAGATCTTTCAAGTGTGCTGTTAAGTCTCCAATGTGTGCTTTCTCCGCTTTCTTTAATTGGGCACTTAGTGCTATGAACTTTCCTCTTAGCACTGCTTTCATAGTGTCCTATAGGTTTGAGTATGTTGTGTCTTTGTTTTCATTAAACTCAAGGAAGAGTTTAATTTCTTTCTTTATTTCTTCCTTGACCCAGGGGTGATTTAGTAGTTGACTGTTCAGTTTCTATGAGTTTGTTGGCTTCCTGGGGGGAGCATTGTTGTTGAATTCTAATTTTAGTCCATGGTGATCTGACAAGACACAGGTAGTTACTAATATTTTTTTGTATCTGTGGAAATTTGCTTTGTTACCGAGTATGTGGTCAATTTTCGAGAAGGTTCCATGAGCTGCAGAGAAAAAGGTATATTCTTTCCTATTTGGGTGGAGTGTTCTATAGATGTCTGTTAAGTCCATTTGATTCAATACCTCCAATAGATCTCTCAATTCTCTGTTTGGTTTCTGTCTGTTTGACCTGTCCATTGGTGAGAGAGGAGTGTTGAAGTCTCCTACTATTAGTGTGTGTGGTTTGATGACCGCCTTGAGTTCTAGAAGAGTTTCTTTTACATATGTGGGTGCCTTTATATTAGGAGCATAGATATTCAGGATTGAGACTTCCTCCTGATGAATTGTTCCATTTATGAGTATGAAATGTCCATCTCCATTTCTTCTGATTGATTTTAGTTTGAAGTCTATTTTGTTAGATATTAGAATAACCACACCCGCTTGTTTCTTAGGTCCATTTGCTTGGTAAACCTTTTCCCAACCCTTTACTCTGAGTAGGTGTCTGTCTTTGTGGTTGAGGTGTGTTTCTTGTAAACAACAGAATGTTGGATCCTGTTTTCGTATCCAATCTCTAAGTCTGTGCCTCTTTATAGGTGAATTGAGTCCATTGATATTAAGTGATATTAATGACCAGTGGTTGTTGACTCCGGTAATTTTTTTTTTTTTTTAGGTAGTAGAGTGTATGTGTTTTTCTTCTTTGATTTGTGCTTGTGAATGGTCGCTAGATGTTCGAGTTATTGTAGGCCGTGTTGGGAATGTTGGATTCCTTTGGTAGTGATTTTCCTTCTAATATTCTCTGTAAGGCTGGATTAGTAGCTACGTATTGTTTAAATTTGTTTTTATCCTGGAATATTTTGTTTTCTCCGTTGATAGTGAACAATAGCTTGGCTGGGTATATTAGTCTGGGTTTGCATCCATGGTCTCTTGGTTTCTGCAGTACCTCTATCCAGGATCTTCTGGCTTTCATGGTTTCCATAGAGAAATCTGGTGTAAGCCTGATAGGTTTACCTTTATAAGTTACTTGACCTTTTTCCTTTGCAGCTCTTAAAATTTTTTCTTTAATATTTATGTTTTGTGTTTTGATTATTATATGGCGAGGGGATTTTTTTTTCTGATCCAGTCTATTCGGTGTTCTGTATGCTTCTTGAACCTTCATAGGAATATCGTTTTTTAGGTTGGGAAAGTTTTCTTCTATAATTTTGTTGAATATATTTTCTGGGCCTTTGATCTGCAGTTCTTCTCCTTCTTCAATCCCTATTATTCTTAGATTTAGTTTTTTTATTGTGTCCCAGATTTCCTGAATGTTTTGTCAAGAGAATTTGTTGGATTTGCCGTTTTCTTTGACCAGAGCATTTATTTTCTCTATGGTATCTTCAGATTCTGAGATTTGTTCTTCTATCTCTTGTATTCTATTGATTATGCTTGATTCTGTAGTCTCCGTTCGTTTACCTAGGTTTTCCAAATCCAGCCGGTTCTCCATTTGTGTTTTCTTCATTGCCTCCATTTCAGTTTTCAATTCTTGCACTGTTTCCTTTACTTGTTTGATTGTTTTTTCTTGGTTTCTCAGGGTCTCATTCACGATTTACTTATTTCTTCAAACTTTTTGTTATATTTCTCATCAATTTCTATACTCATTTCTTCAAACTTTTTGTTATATTTCTCATCCAATTCTTTAAGGGAGTTATTCATATCCTGTTTAAGGGACTCTATTGCTTTCATAATGGCACTTTTTCCCACTTCTTCTGGGTTAAGGTATTCAAGCCCTTCTGTTGTAGGGTCCTTGGGATCTGGTGTTTTCATGTTGTTTTTCAGATTTTTGTATGAGGTCTTGCCTTGGCGTCTGCCCATCTCTTACTTCAAATGTTCTCTATTGGAACTTCTGTTACCCGGTCAGGTTCCCTTCTTGGGCAGGGACTTCACTGACAGAATGCCCACCTTTCCTCAGGCAGGCTATTGAAGCACAGGCACTCCCTCTTTCCTGGATGCGCTTACAATGCAGGCTCAGCTTGCAAGGCAGCTGAGCTGGGGAAAATTTTATGGCCCCAGGGGGAAGGGAGAAATATAGGAATTCGTACCTGGATGGGAGCTGGGATGGCAGGCGGGAGGGGGTAGCCAGCACTGCAGGGCGACCTGGGCGACTGTGGGGTCGGGGAATGCCAAAGCTCTTCCTCACCAGGACCCTGTCAAGGCCCGAAGCAAACTCACCCCTCCAATGGCCCTCTGCTAGAAGTCAGGGCCCCTGCTGGTCAGGAATGTGGCTGAGCTGGCACCTGGACCACCTGTCCTCAGGGAGGCCTTTAGGACCCAGGAACTGCCTCGAGCCGAGCTGCGCCTACAGCCAAGGCCCAGCTTGCAAGGCAGCTGTGCTGGGGAAATTTTATGGCCCCAGGGGGAAGGGAGAAATATAGGAATTCGTACCTGGATGGGAGCTAGGATGGCAGGCGGGAGGGGGTAGCCAACACTGCAGGGCGACCTGGGCGTCTATGGGGTGGGGGAACACCCAAGCTCCTCCTCACCGGGACCCTGCCACGGCCCGAAGGAAACTCACCCCACCGATGGTCCTCTGCTAGAAGTCAGGACCCCTGCTGGATGGGAGCCGGGATGGCAGCCGGGAGGGAGTAGCCAGCTCTGCAGGGCGACCTGGGCGTCTATGGGGTCGGGGAACGCCCAAGCTCCTCCTCGCTGGGACCCTGCCACAGCCCGAAGCCAGCTCACCCCACAGAAGGCCCTCTGCTAGAAGTCAGGGCCCCTGCTGGTCAGGAATGTGGCTGAGCTGGCACCTGGTCCACCTGTCCTCAGGGAGGCCTTTAGGACCCAGGAACTGCCTCGAGCCGAGCTGCGCCTACAGCCAAGGCCCAGCTTGCAAGGCAGCTGAGCTGGGGAAATTTTATGGCTCCAGGGGGAAGGGAGAAATATAGGAATTCGTACCTGGATGGGAGCTAGGATGGCAGGTGGGAGGGGGTAGCCAGCACTGCCGAATCTTGGGTTTCTGACCCTGCATAATTTCCTTGTTGTCTATAACTTGAATCCCAGTGATCTCACCACGGTAAATATCGACACTGCCTCAGATCTAGTACTTCACAATTTCCAGATCCTTTGACCCTTTTAGGATCTGATTCCAGTCTGCATACAGAAACACTTCCTCCTTTCGTCATTCTCTGCATTTTTCTCTGATCAGAGGATAAAATATATTTATAAAAATAACCAATAATAAGACTGTGGAGATAGGTATGTCTTTCAAGTTTTCACTGTATAAGAATGTTTGAATGAGATCTCTACCGTCCACAACTAAAACAGGCTTGATGTGGCAACCAACATCTCTAAGATGTGGAGACAGTGTTATCAATGTGGAACACTGTGCAACCAGTATAGCCAGTTGGTGAAATCTAGGGCCAGTGAAATATTTGTCTCAAACATATGGTGTAGGTTGATTGAGAAAAACATTTCATATTAACATGTATGGAATTATATTTATCACACATACACACTAACTAACACACATACATGCTAACTAACACACACAAACATACAGACAGAGAAACACTGAAATGCACTGTCCCAGAGCTTAGCAAAAACAAACTGATACAGAGATAGAGATAGAGACAGAGAGAGAGAGAGAGGGAGAGAGAGAGTGGGGGGAGTGAGATAAAGAACATGAGAGAGAAATATAATAAAAACCACACAGCTTGTTACAATGTAAATCAGAAATTTGAATTAAAAAAATTTGACACACTATACCTTTAGAGTGAACTCCTGAGTGTGATTTGGAGAGTCAGCCCAGACACAGAGGAGTCCAGCCTTTTCTGGACAGGATCTTACATGACCCAGATATCTCTGGGTGCTCTCAACACCCCCTGCTGGTCATGAGCAGCCTGCAGGGAGGTTTGTGTCTGATTTCAGAATAACTTTGCATCATGAATCTGGCATGTGTCTTCATGGCTGTGTCCTCAGGCCTCAGACTGCTCATTTCCAGGTACAGGGTGTTCTTGGCATCATCGCTGGAGATGGTGAATCCATCTTTTACAGTATCGGCATACTTGATATAGTTACTACTACCACTAGTATATGCGACCCATTCCAGGCCTTACTCTGGAGTTTGGCAAACCCAGCTCATGTGATAATGATGGAAAGTGAATCCAGAGGCAACACAAGACAGTTTTAGGGGTTCACTAAGCCTCCTCCTGAATCTACCCACTGCACACCACACTGCACATATGAAACAGAGAGAATACTAGCCAGAAAACTGTCACTGAAGCTACTTTTTCTTATCCATGTCCACACAACGCGCAGCGATTCCTCTCCATTAATTACTATTTGAAAATAATGGCAAGGAAAATCCAAATAAGCCATAAGTCCATGGTAAGTGATCTGTGTTCAGTGCTGATCACTGAATAGAAGAACCTGGGAATCCAAGGCTGGGCTCCTTTGCCAGAGCTGCAGGATCAGGACAGGGTTGGTTTTCATGGGCACAGAGAAGCTTTATTTGTATGTCTTCCTGCTATAGCAAGCTCTGGAGTTGTACCCTTGGGGGAAGGCAGTGCTCAGAGCAGATATAAGGCATCAAAGACCATGACAACAGTTACAGAAACTGATACAGTAAAGAATCTCCATGTGACCTTTTCCACACTTCACTTAGTTCTATTTCACACAGGTGCTCAGAATATGTTGCTTTTTGACACTGTTGTATCTCCTAAGCATATCTATGTAATTTAAAAGAGCCACAAACTTTTGTTTGTTTCTTTTTTTTAACTTTTTAAATTTCCACATTCTCCACTCCTCCCACTTCCCTCCCCTCCACTACCCCTACTCCTCCTTCCCCTCCTCCTCCAGGCCAAAGAGCAGTCAGGGTTCCTTACCCTTTAGGAAGTCCATGGTCCTCTCTGCTTCCCCCAGGTCCAGAAAGGTGAGCATCCAAACAGACAAGGCTCCCAAAAAGCCCGTCCATGCAGTAGAATCAAAGCCCAGTGCCATTGTCCTTGGCTTCTCAGTCAGCCTCCACCATCAGCCACATTCAGAGAGCCCAGTTTGATCACATGCTCCATCATTCGCATTTCAACTGGCCTTGATGATCTTCCATTAGATCTGTCCCATCGTCTCAGTGGGTGAACGCACCCCTCGAGGTCCTGACTTCCTTGCTCATGTTCTCGCTCCCTCTGTTCCTCATTAGGACCTTGGGAGCTCAGTCCAGTGCTCCAATGTGGGTCTCTATCTCTATCTCCATCTATCACCAGATGAAAGTTCTATGGTTATATGCAAGATATTCACCAGTTCAGGCACCCTCTCCTCTGCTGCCCAAGGAACAAGCTGGTGACATCTCCTTGGACACCTGGGAACTCCTCTAGAGTCAAGTCTCTTGCCAACCCTAAAATGGCTCCCTTAATTTAGATATTTACTTCCCTGCTCCCTCATCCACCCCTCCTTCATCCCAATCCTCCCCTTCTCCCTTCTCTTCCCCCATCTCCCCTTATCCTCATCTCACCCCCACCCCCGTGCTCCCAACCCCAGCCTGGCAATTTTGTCAACTTCCAATATCCAGGAGGATAACTGTACGTTTTCCTTTACGTTCACCTTCTTATTTAACTTCTCTAGGATCACGAATTATAGGCTCAAAGTCCTTTATTTATGGCTAGAATTCACTTATAAGTGAGTACGTACCATATTTCTCTTTTTGGGTCTGGGTTACCTCACTCAGTAAAGTGTTTTCTATTTCCATCAATTTGCATGCAAAATTCAAGATGTCATTGGTTTTTTTACTGTTGAGTAGAACACAAAAGTTATACACTTTTGTGTTTCTATATAGGAGCTCTGTCTTTCCCAGTCTTTGGACTAGACATGGCTTCTCCATAGTATGAATTTTGGACATGGTCATCCCTGCCTGGAGAGGTTAGCAGAACTCCTTCCTTGTGACAGAAGAACCTTGAAATTTTCTGTTGTTTGCATATTGATGAGACAATGCTGTGCTCAGGCCATAAAAGACTACAATAAGAGAGCCCTTGTCGCTGTTGCTCTGCTTTTGATTATGGTGTTGACCACATCAGTAGATAACAGAAGGGGACTATTTAAAATGATCCTAATGAAAAATTCATGGTTGGATGTGGGGGTGGTTCAAGCGTACACAACTGCTACCACAGACACCCACACAGTTACACTTTTAGATACAGCCATACACCAAAACACACACACACACACACACACACACACACACACACACACCATCATGACCACATGCAAACACCAGCCTCCCCAAGTTCTTCTAGATGTCTGCACTTATGACTGTATGTAAGACAGCAGAAAATTATAGGATTAAAATTGTGAGCATCAATTTCCAGAAGATAGGGTATGAAGAACAAAGGAAAACAAAGGAGAGAGAGAGAGAGAGAGAGAGAGAGAGAGAGAGAGAGAGAGAGAGAGAGAGACTTCATTCCCAGCTTGTGACTTCTATCCAGAATCTGGACTACATGAAATGATGACATTATCATCTACTGTAAAGATTCATAGCATTTTCTGGAATCTTACTATTGAGGTTAAAGACCACGCACCTGATTTAAAAGATAAAAATAGGAGTAGACTGTGCCAATGAGCAACACGCTGTCTGCCACACACTGGAATGAGGAAGGCAGGGGCTGCTGAGCTGGGTTCTCAGCCACTGGTGTTCTGAAGGTAACTTTGGCCCTTAGGCAGGAAGTGGAGCTGGACTGTGTTTAGAGCATTTAAAATGGAAAAGGAGGTCCTTATCCTGAAGTCAAACTGCAAATCCCAGTTTTCCAGGATACTTGACAGCTGAGCAGGGCTCTGAGGACAAAGGATGCTGTAGTAACCTCTCAAGATAAACTATTAACATAGTATGAGAAAACATGTCTCTCTAAAGCAAACATGCTAACTCCAAGACGTAGAAACAGACAAACCGACATATAACAGCAGAGATAAACCTACACAAAAACACACATGTTGGGCTAAGAGATATATGTATGCTAAAATCTTAATTTATTTGAAAATATTGCTTCTTAGCCTATGTCATTCATTCTACTTAAAAACAAAATATCAAGCTCATTCACAATATACATTGATAATATTGATGTATCCTTGTACCCTTTCTCATTTGCATCTCATTCCAGGTAGCCCTTTGTTCCCTGAGCTCTGTGTTGTCCTGTGGAATCAAACCTCAATGAGGGAGAGAAAAGAGTTGTTTCTGGAAAGAAAAATGAGTCTGTTTTGTTGATGAGAAAAAATGTCGCAACCTTTACCAGGGAGTAGGGACAATTCAAACACAGTATTTATTAATGAAAATGAGGAATGCATAATTGAAATGGTACTTTTTGAATCAAATTTTCATATACACTAAACAAGAATTCTCCTATTAAGCTAACTCTCAGAAATGAATAAGAAACTTTTAAATAAATGCTTCATTTTTAATTATGTATATACACTTCTGTATGGATGCTGTAATGATCATGGAGAAAAACAGAGGTCACAAGGTCCTCAAAACTCACATGCTGTAATAAGCTGAACTGAGTCTAGGATTTACAATTTCCAGGTTCTTCAGCTTCTCCAAGATCTTATGCTGATCATCACAAAATCACTTCTGTCTTGTGTGATGATCTGCATTTTGTTGATATCAGAGTGTATCCTAAATTTAAAAAGCAACGTTAATGGAGCTGTGAAAATAGCTCTGTGCTTTAGGTTCTCGCCATAGCAGAACCATTGACAGGGATCTAAACTCTGATTACAGGTCCCCAAGACTGCAAGAAGAGCTGCGTGTCAGCAAACAAGTCATTACTTCTGTGGGATGTGCAGACTGAATGATAACTGGGACTCACTGGTCCACCAGTCTAGCCATTTGTGAGATCCAGGCCAGATTATAAAGTTGTCTTTATAAATATGATGCAGGTTGATAGATGAATGAATCATATATCAACATGTGCACAAATACACACATACACAGAGGGGGGAGAGGGAGAAAGAGGTGAAGAAAACAGTTTAATAAATAAATTCCAAAACACATATCACACTAGAAGACAGAAATTTGAATAAACATTTAGAAATTTGATGAATTACTATACACTACACCCGTAGAGAGAATCCCTGAATGTGATGTGGAAAGGGAGCCACAACACAGAGAAGTCCAGGCTTTTATGTCGTCTTTTTGTTTTTCTATTTAATCTTTTGTTTTTTTTATTTATTTACAAAAATTTTTCACCTCCTCCCCTTTCCCTCACACTACCGCTCCCCCTCCCTCTCCAGTCCTAAGAGCAGTCAGGGTTCCCTACCCTGTGGGAAGTCCAAGGTCCTCACCGCTCCATCCCGGTCTAGGAAGGTGAACATCCAAATAGACTAGGCTCCCACAAAGCCAGTACATGGAGTAGAATCAAAACGAGTGCCATTGTCCTTGGCTTCTGAGTCAGCCCTCATTGTCAGCCACATTCAGAGATTCCAGTTTGATCACATGCTCCTTCAGTCACAGTCCAGCTGGGCTTGGTGAGCTCCAATTAGATCAGCTCCACCACCTCCGTGGGTGGAGGAACACCTCACAGTCCTGATTTCCTTGCTCATGTTCTCCCTACTGCTCTTCATTTGGATCTTGGGAGCTCATTCCAGTGCTCCAATGTGGGTCTCTGTTTCTATCTCCATCCATCGCCAGAGAAGGTTCTATGGTGATATGCAAGATATTCATTAGTGTGGCTATGGGATAAGGCCAGTTCAGGCACCCTCTCCTCTTCTGCCCAAGGAACAAGCTGGTGACATCTCCTTGGACACCTGGAAACCCATCTAGAGTCAAGTCTCTTGCCAACTCTAGAATGGCTCCCTTCATTAAGACATCTACTTCCCTGCTCCCATATCCACCCTTCCTCCATCTCAACCATCCCATTCCCCCAAGCTCTCCCCAATCCTCCCCTTCTCTCTTCTCTCTCCCCATCTCCCCTTACCCCCAACCGAAACCAACCTCCACCCTCCCAACTTTTGCCTGGCAATCTAGTCTACTTCCAATATCCAGGAGGATAACTATATTTTTTCTTTGAAGTCACCTTCTTATTTAGCTTCTCTAGGATCCTGAATTATAGGCTCAATTGCCTTTATTTATGGCTAGAATACACTTATGAGTGAGTACATATCATATTCCACTTTTTGGGTCTGGGTTAACTCACTCAGTAAAGCGTTTTCTATTTCCATCTATTTGCATACAATATTCAAGAAGTCATTGTTTTTTACCACTTAGTATAACTCTAAAGTGTATATGTGAAACACCTTCTTTATCCATTCTTCTATTGAGGGGGACCTATGTTGTTTCCAGTTCTGGCTATTACAAATAGTTCTGCTATGAAGATAGTTGAACAAATGCTTTCATAGTATGATTGGGCATCTCTTGGGTATATTCTCAAGAGTGGAATTGCTGGGCCTTGAGGTAGGTTGACTCCCAGTTTCCTTGAGAAACCATCACACTGATTTCCAAAGTGGTTGCACAAGTTTGTATTCTCACTAATGGTTGAGTGTTCCTCTTACTCCACATCCTCTCCAGCATAGGCTGCCCTTGGTGTTTCTGACTTTACGTACTCTCAAAGGTGTAAGATGGTATCTCAAAGTTGTTTAGAATTGCATTTTCCTGATTGCTAAGGAGGTTGAGTATGACCTTAAGTCTCTTTTGGCCATTTGAAGTTCTTCTGCTGAGAATTCTCTGTTCAGTTCAGTACCCCATTTTTTAATTGGGTTAATTTGAGTCTTAATGAATAGTTTCTTGAGTTCTTTATATATTTTGAAGATCAGACCTTTGTCTGATGTGGGGTTGGTAAAGATCTTCACCCATTCAGTGCATTGCCTTTTTCAAAACAATCTATATATTCAATGCATTCCCTATCAAAATTCCAACAAAATTCTTCACAAACCTTGTGAGAACAATAATCAACTTTAAATGGAAAAACAAAAATCCCAGGATAATCAAAACAATCCTATACAATAAAACTACTTCTGGAGACATTATCATCCCTGACTTCAAACTCTATTATAGAGCTACAGTAATGAAAACAGCTTGGTATTGGCAAAAAAACAGAGATGCTGACCAATGGAATCGAATTGAAGAACCAGATATTATTTCACAAACCTATGAACACCTGATTTTTGACAAGGGAGCTAAAAATATACAATGGAAGAAAGAAAGCATCTTTAACAAATGGTGCTGGCATAACTGGATGTCAACCTGTAGAAGAATTAAAGTAGATCCATATCTATCACCATGCACAAAACTCAAGTAAAAATGGATTTAAGAACTCAATATTAATATAACCACACTGAATCTGATAGAAGAGAATGTGGGAAATATTCTGCAATACATGGGCACAGGAGACCACGTCCTATGTAGAATCTCAGTAGCACAGACAATAAGAGCAACAATGAATAAATGAGACCTCCTGAAGCTAAGAAGCTTCTGTAATGCAAAGGAAACTGTCATTAAGACTCCAAGCTTTTATGCCTCTCTAAACAGGCCCTTTTGTGAACCAGAGCTCTGTGAGTGTTAGCACCCCCTTCTGGTCCTTAGGATCCTGCAGTGTGGTTTCTCTTTGAACTCTCATTATTATTCAATCACTGTGAGCTTTCAGAGTAATAAATGGCTGTGTTCCCAGTCCTCAGATTGCTCATTTTCAGATACAGTGTGTCCTTGGCATTGTCTCTGGACAGGATGAATTGGCCCTTCATGGCATCAGTATAGAAGATTGAACTACTACCACCATTAATGCATGTGAATCAATCCAGCTCCATCCTTGGGGCAAAGCCAATTCAGTTAATCCAGTAGTCACTGAAGGTGAAACTAGAGTCTCATAGGAGAGTCTTAGGGACTTTCAAGGCTGTACTAAGTCTCCTCCAGACTCCACCAGTGACACCTCACACTGGACACCTGAAAGCAAAGAGAAATCGGGTGATAAAACTGTCCAAGAGCCATTTATTTCATTCTCATGGCCACACAACATACAACAACCCATCTCTATGAATTACCTTTTAACATAATGACAAAGAAAAGCAAATTGAGCCTCAAGTCCATGGTAAGTGCTCTGTGTTCAGTGGTGATCACTGAATTGGAGAACTTGGGAATCCAGGACTAGTGTCCTGTCAGTAGAGCTGCAGGGTCACCAGGCCTGATTTTCATGGTCACAGAAAAGCATTATTTTCAAGTCTTCCTGCTATACTAAGCCCTGGAGTTGGATCTCAGGGGAAGGCATTTCTCAGAGTAGATAAAAGTCATCAAAGACAGTGATGACATTTGTAGAAATTGACACAGTATTGTGGTTTGGTATTCACCCTTTCCTGGTTAAGGATTCATCGTCCTTTGTGTTATTCTCTTTTGTAAATATGCAGAGAATTTGCTTTTTTCCATATTGTCATGTCTCCTTTGTATACATGTATAATTAAGTAGTTCCACTCATGTCTGTGTGACTGGAGTTCAGTCTGTCCCACTGTCTTGTCTAGACATGGCATCTCCCTGGTGTGTCTTCTGGATAGGGTCTGACCATCCAGGTAATGCTTGCAGAACTTCATGTCTGTGATGGGAACAGTTTGTAATTTTATGATTTTTTTTTTACTTCTGAGGCAATGCTGTACCTAGGAAACAGGACACTTATAAGTAAGACATGCCATGTCACTGTCTCTCTATCACATTGTGGTTAGTATGTAGACATATTTTTGTTTTCATCATACTCATTTATCTACCTTCTGATGTATTATATAACAATGTCAGTCCAAGTGCAACAAAGACCAGTGGCCAGTGACCAATGCAGTGAACTCATCAAGTGAGCATAACTGTTGTAAATAAAAATGCCCCGTTCCCTAAAATACTCATAAGGGGCAATCATGAATGGAGCTTCAAGGGAACAATGAATAATTTTTCCTGTATTACAGTATAATATTTTTATAGCTGTTTACTCACATAAAAACTTTGCAGGATGCTGATATTTGAATGAAAAATTATTGTATGGCTATATAAATAAATTATTTTACAAAAATATAACCAATGTAACTTCTGTGCTCACTTTTATTTATTGACAATTGCCATACTGAAAACAATTAAATAAAAATATAGGGATGTGATAAGTTCAATCATAATTAATTGTGGGTGTCTCTGTGAGACTTGACACCTCAGGCTTCACTTATAGAGAGTCCAGCAGTGAAAGTCAGTAAAACAGTGGGATATGGAAATAATCACTGAAATGCAATAATCTATTTTAATTGGAAATGTCAATTTCTTTGGATCCTCACATAGAAGTGAGAACATGTGTTCTTGTATATAAAATTTTGTAGTTTGCCCAAACTCTTTACAGTAACATAACAGAACCATGTTCCCTTTTGCAAGGCTCAGGGCCCATTTTGCTCCATCCTCATACCACTGTGATTTCTTTCTTTCCTTTAGTAAATGGGTCTTGAATTATTGGATATAGGCAAATTATCCTTTTGGCTTTAACTTTCATTTTTGTATTGATCAAAGATGCTTGTTCTATGCAACCTACTCTGCCCACATGCATTGCCAAGATGAAAGAAGCAAAGGAGAGGATGGCGTGCAGGAAAAGGTCTATTGATGAGGGCGTTAGAGCTATATGCTATCCTTAGACTCAAATTTCAGACACGTGACAGAAATGAGTTATATTTGAGAAAAAATGAGACTGATCTCTTGGATTAGATAAAAAGTTTAGGAGTTAAAGGTTCTAACCTTTTACAAGGAGTGGTGATATTTCAAAAACAATATTCATTAATCCACATGAGGAATACATTTTGAAATTTTCTATGTATCAAAGCTTCATATAAATAATGGAGCACTCACATTGGGTTAACTCTCAACAGTGGGTGAGAAAATGAATTATTTTGTTTTCAATTATGTGAGTATGTTTCTGTGTGAGTAGTGTCGTGTGCATGGGGAAAAATAGAGACCATGGGCTCTCCAGACTTACAGGTAGGTATGACTTAGAATTGTGGGGGCCAGAAATTGTAACTGTTTCCCTGCAAGAACAGTATGCACTCTGAACCTCTGAGCTGCTTTCCGAATGTACAGAGGAGCAGTGGCAACCTTCCCTTTTATATTTGCTGCAGCTCAGCTCTCAACAGTGGAAATATCAAACCAATCTGCATGAGCATGGAGGGCCTTGTGTCAGTAATAGCCAGGCATCAAGAGCACAAGATGACCACTTACCCTGTGCAACCTAAGAAGCTCATCTTAGGAAAAGTAAAATTAGGGAAGTCTGATCATGGTTTGGACAGTGTAGAGTGAGAAGATTAATCAGTTATTTGGGAAGGATCATCCCAAATAATGAATTATGTGGAAGTTGACCAAAGTTAATAAGAACACATCTTGTTTTCATAAGAGGAGAAAGTCAGTTTTAAAGTTAGACAGACCCCCCCCAAAATAACTATTTGTTTAGCCTGAGGAACCACTGCTTATTGGTATGATGGGAAAGGTAATTTTTACCAAGATGCCAATGCATGAAACAGGGTCTGTCAAAAGCAATAATCAATTCAATCCTTTTATGGGACCTTCTTGGTGCAGAAGAAAACTATGGGTATTTCAGTTTGCAGTGTGTTGTGAGAAAATGACTTTAAATTAGGGAAGCTGTAGTTTCTCATTCACAGGTGCAAAAGCAAAGAGGAAAAATTACAACTCTTTTAAGGTTCTCTAGCTTATAACTGAGCCTAACATCCAATAAGTGTCATTACTGCTGACTCCTTTAAATATCTACATATATAAGAAAATGTATGAGTATGTATGTATATATGTGTGTGTATGTAAAACACATGAAGTTATATGTCACTCTATCTAATAACAAGAATCAGATTGTTAGCTTTCACGGCTTGTGGAAAAAGCTTTTTGTTATAGTATGTGAACAAATAGGAAGTTTGTTAGACTGTGACAGTGAAGAGATGCCTCTAGAAGATTTGTTTTTTAATTTGGGTTTGGAAGTGGAAAACACAGATTCTAATATCGAAACATATTTTCAAGCAGCATAGTCTAGAACTTCTTATCCTAGTAAGCAACCACATACTGGTCTTGGGAGAAATTGTTGGTCCCCATCGCCCCCTGCTGGTCGTGAGTGTCTCCATCTGTAGGTTTTTGTGCAGGCTCACACTGGAGTTCTCTCACTGTGCTTTTGGCACAGTAATACATGGCTGTGTCCTCAGTTTTCAGACTGTTCAGTGTTAAGAAAACTTGGCTCTTGGAGATGTCCCTGGTGATGGTGATTCGGGACTGGAGAGCTGAATTATAATCTGTGCTTCCACCACCCCATATTATTCCCATCCACTCCAGACCTTTTCCTGGAGGTTGGCGGACCCAGTGTACAGTAGTGCTGGTTATTGAGAATCCAGAGACAGTGCAGGTGAGTGACAGGGTCTGTGATGGCTGCACCAGGCCAGGTCCTGACTCCTTCAGCTGTATCTGGGACTGGGCACCTGGAACAAACAAAATCACCATCAGTCATATAACACATAGAAGAAAAATCTGGGTCCCTTTCCTGAATCCCTGAAGCACTTACAACTTGGAAATGTCGCCAGGCAGAGGAGCAGCACCAGGACAGCCATGCTATGTTGGAGGCTCTGGTCAGAAGGAGATGGGGACTCTCAGCTTGGCCTTGAATTTCATCCTGAGCTTGAGGACTGCTTTGCATTGGGGGAGGTTCCAGAGAGCATAAAAGGAAGCACAGACAATTTCTCCTCCAAGAAACGAAGATTTGCTTTGTGTGTCTTAGAGGTACTCGATACTGAACCTCAGGAATATTTCAGTGATGCTCTCTGGATTTCCTATTCCAGAGAAACAGAAAATATTAAGAGTCATACTGTACAGGCCTCAGAAGCAAAGTATGAAAGTGTTTACATTAATTAGGTCCATATTCATTCAGTGGAGGCAGAGGAGGATACCAGGTTTCTAATGGATTAATGTATCTCTGTAACATCCAGTAGAGAATTTAAATGGTATTGGTACTTTTGGTGATCAGAAATCCTGTTTAAGGAACTACATAAAGTCCTTCTCTTGGTGTCTGTGGAGTTGTCTCATTCTTATAACTTCTCAGGAAATAACTTGTGGGAAAGCAGCTCACACACATTTCATACATGTGATTTCACATGTTTATCTATAAAGAAATCAGTGGGACTGATTTGGGTCCCACCTTATTAAGCTCAGATTTCATCTTCTCACTTAGGAACATCCTACCTGAACACTAGTTTTTGTTCCTCTTGATTTATGTCAGTCTGTCCATGGACTTTTATATATTTCTCTATCATTCTCCTCAGCTTGTAGCCAATCACAGGTTCCTAACTATGATTGTTGCTTTGGTAAGTTATCAGAGCTCAGCTACTCATAACACTTCATAAAAATTAAGTGTGTACCCAGGTTTGAGGGTTATGTTCACTGAAGTAATAAAAAGACAGAGAACATTAAGTGGTGGCAATAAGTGGACTGGAAGGCAGATATGAACATGGGGAACCCTGTGCCTTGAATGATAATCAAGATATAGATAGCAAGAGTTTCTAGTGTCTTATCCTGTGTCTTACTAATGGAAATCACCAAGGAAGAGAAGTGCAGAGCTGTAACTATCCTGTTCATTCAAGACTCAGGAAATAACTTGTGTCAGGAATAACTGTCTAATTTGGCATTACAGATGTCACAATTTGTGTCCATTATTTCTTTGTGCTTAGTCTTTTCACTTGTTACTGTGAGTTGCAGTGGTAGAAAGTGCTCTCCACTTTAAGGAGACAGCCATCCTGTGAAAGCACTGATCATCATGTACAGTATGAATTCAATGTTCCCTGTATTTTTGAAGGCTTCAGGGTTATAAAAAGATTTTTTGAGACATTGTGCTTAGTGTGTTTAATTTTGAGATTGTTTGATATTTTTATTGTGATTACAATAATCTGGGAAGTAGTACCTCAAAAATAAATGCACATTTCTTATACTATATTGGGGAACTAGGTATAAATCCACTAATTCAAATGGCTTTGCAGAATATAGTCAGGCTGGAAGAGATATATATGTAGCAACACTAGGCAGTAGGAATGAGCATCATGGTAAAACATAAAGTAAATAGAGATAGGTTAACCAAAGATAAAAGAGCAAACTGTCAACATGCTTAAGTGATGGGCCAACCAGTGATTTAAATAATATAATTTCTGTGTGATAATTTTGGGAGTCTGGGAAATGAACAAACAGCCTCTGGCAACAAGGCTATGTGATACAGCTTGTTTTTAAATTAGGTGCAAAAGGATAGATGAATGACTCACAATTATAATGTACAGAAATACGCACATACACGGGGGCAGCTTTAGAGAGAGAGAGAGAGAGAGAGAGAGAGAGAGAGAGAGGAAGAAAAAACAGTATAACAAATACATACAAATACATACATATATAATTACAATTTAATAAATTAAAATGAATAAAATAAATACAAAAACACTTATCAAACTGAAAATCAAAAAGTTAAATAAACTTTAGGAGACTTAAAGAATTACTACATACCAAATCTGCAGAGCGAATCCTGAGTGTGATTTGGAGAAGCAGCACAGACAAAGAGGTGTCTGGTCCTTTTTGCCTCTCTCAACAGGCTCTTCTATGTCTCAGAGCTCTGTGTGCTCTTAGTGCCCCCTGCTGGTCCTTAGGTACCTGCAGGGAGGTTTGCATCTGAGCTCAGTAGTATTCACTAACTGTGTACTTTGCACGGTAATACATGACTGTGTCCTTCGACCTCAGACTACCAATTTCCAGGTACAGAGTGTTCTTGTCCCTGTCTCTGGATATGGTGAATCAGAGCTTCATGGCATCAGCATAGTAGTTGGAACTAGTACCACCCTTAATGCATGCAAACCACTCCAGCCACTTCCCTCATCCTGGGCAGACCCAGTTCATGTTATAATTACTGAAGGTGCATACACAGAGTCTCAGGAATCCCCAAGAGTCCACGAACTGCACCTCTCACTGACACCTGAAAGTACAGAGAAATCTGATCATAAAACTGACCAAAATCCATGTTTTATTCTCAGGCACACATGTGACATGCCATCTCATCTCTATAAATTACCTTTTAAAATAATGACAAAAAAGTGAACTAAGCCTCAAGTCCATGGTGAGTGGCCTGTTTTTAGTGCTAATCACTGAATGGGAGGACCTGGAAATTCAGGGCTGGTCTCCTTTGCCAGAACTGCAGGATCAGGGCAGTGCTGGCATTCATGGGCACAGAGAAGACTTATTTGCATGTCTTACTGATGTAGATAGCACTGGAGTTGGATCTTATGGGAAAGCATTTCTCAGAGCAGATAATAGTTATCAAAGGCAATGAGGATTTTCATAGAAATTGACACATTTTTTAGTTCCGTATTCATCCTTTCCTGGTAAACGATTCATCAGCTTCTGTTCTTTCTGTGCAAATGCACAGAACTTTCTTTCTTTCCATGATATATGTCTCCTTTGTATAAATGTACAAAGAGTTCCACGCATATCACAGCCAGGCTGTGAAACTTTTTTTTACTGGATGTGATGTGGTTATCACATTCATGAACTCATAATGATTGATGTTTTGTGTGTAAGCCCTACATAAGACCGAGTCTGCCAAAAAACTAGTGGAGATTATTTGCAAACATTACTTCTTACTGAGGAGCTGTTGGATGAAATCATTCCTGGAGAGGACAATTACTTCCTTTTAGAGACTGCAACTAAGTTTCCTATGTTGCGGTGCTTCTCTCTACACATATGCAAAAATGGATGACATTAACTGACCTTCTAAATGTCATGAAGTGGTGCGACACATTGGGGAAGATTTGAAAGGGAATTGAAGGAGAAAAAGGGTAGACATTTGATCTTATTTAATTGTATACATGATGACTATACAATTTTTTTATAAAGGAAAATTACTACCTACCCAATGACTGAATGGTTTAAAGACAAAAAGAATCTCAAAGAAAATACTTATGTAAGTCTCTGCAAATTTCATATACAGGGGTAGCATGACATTGGTAATATTTGAAATGTAGAAAACAAGAAGAGGTGCAGGGTAAAAGATGATGACTGAGTTTGGAGAAGAACAAAGGGGCCAGGAGAAAAATGCAAATTTACCACTTACACTTTCTTGACACATGTGGCAACTGAAGTATCAATAATTGGTGAAAATATAACTATAGAGACTCTTTACAGACTGCCTGAGATAGGATAGTGGGGCATTGACAAGTGGCCCTTCATGGGATTCCTTAGAGGAGATGTTCACAAAGTAAAAGCTTTAAGAACATTCAGTATATTGTTTTGCTGGCTTAGTGAGACAAGTAGAGGGCCCTTAATAGTCTTTGCTTGTGATTTTTGAATTCCTCAATAAAGAGGGACCAGGAAGAGAAATACAATATGTGAATTGGACAGACAATGGGGATTAGGGAACTCTCTAATGGTAAGGATTTTTAGTAGATGCAGGTGTGTTCATGGGGCCTCACAGGCTTAAGAAAACTGTAAGATCTCTGGAAGGGGATATTAACAATAACCATAAACTTTTCTAATTCATAAATTTGTAAAAAGCACATTTAATTAAAACTTCTTGAGTATCTGCTGAGTTTCAAGGCAGTCAGAAGCAAAGATGGTTTATAGCATCGATTTCACAGCCTTGCAGACTCAGGCATTTGGCTCAATCTACAAGCATAGAAAATTATAAAAATTATAAGATTCATTTTAAAATTTCAGTCAGCATCCCTCTAAGGAAGTAAAGGCCAAGAGAACTCATCCATAAAGCGTAAACACTTCAGTGCATGAGCCTCAAACTGGCGGAAAAACTTGTATAATGTATTATCGATGGAAAGTTCAGTAGAGAAATGAATGTTTCTCCAGTGTTTACTCACAAGACATATCTTGTGGTGTACAAGATGTACATTAGTTATCAGAGATTATAGTATGCTGAAAACACCTCAATAGATTTCTTTTTAAAATTCTCACTAATGTAACTTTTGTCCTCACTTTTATTTAAGGACAAGTTCCACGTTAATGACACAGAGAATAAGGACCATGGGAATGTGAGAGGTAGAAGCACCATTCATTGAGGGTGTCTTTAAAGGACTTTATGCGACTCAGGGTTTCAGGGAGAGAATCCAACTGGAGGGACAGTGTAAGTGTGGTATCCGGAAATGAACATGGAAATGCAGACAAAATATTTTTAATGAAAATCCACTCCATTTCTACACAGCTCATCCATTCTTGGTCACATGGCTTTGGTTCTAATTCTTTAAAGGTCCTACATCAACGTTTAGCAGAACCATGTCCCACTGAAAGGTGGAGTGGCATTTCATTTGTATTTTTATAAATATAGCTTGCCTGAGGATCAGAAAAGTAAAACAGCCACAGTGGCCTGCCTTACAAACCAGGCAGCAATGACACACACCTTTAATCCCAGTAGCCACTCTACTTTGCCATAGAAACCAAGCAGTAGTGTTACATGTCCTTAATCCCAGATCTAGAGAGGATTATAAACCAGGAGGAGGCAGCTCTCAAACTTTTTCTCATTCTGAGATTCCTGGAGGCAGGGTCGTCATTTTAGATTGGGATAGAAGTAAGCACCTGGCCAAAAAAATCACAGCTTTACACAGTTAAACATTGCAGCATAACACACCTTACACTATTAAAACAAATGCTCTACAGCGTAAAATAACACAACTTAAAATAATATTCTACAACAATCTGTAATTACAGCAGAGGTTCTAGAATGGAATTTGGTGTATGTGGCACTTAGAGCTAGGAGTGATATGAAATTATGTTTAAGGAACTATTTAATTCTTTCTCTTGTTGTCAGTAGAGTCGTGATATTTTTATTAGTCATGATTACGTGTGATGGATCACCTGATTAACATGTACATGGACATGTGTGGGAGGACACCCAGGTGAGTGATTTGGGTCCCATTTCACAGGATTTCAATTATACATCTTCACATTACAGATACTGTACCTGGGGACAAGTCTTTGTACATCTTGATTTCAGTCTATTTGTCTGTCTATGTGTCTCTATAAACTTTTAACTCTTTATTGCCACAGTTTGCAGCACATAATAAAATCAGTTTCCTAATGATGATTCTTCCATTGCTGATGAGTCAGAAATTCCATGATACACAATACTACAAAAAGAGAAATAGCATGCCTCTATGCTTCAGGGTTATATTAACTGAGATTTAAAAAGATAGAGATCTATAAGTACTGATAAGTAGTGAAGAGGAGGACATGCTTGAACATGGGGAACTACTGGTGAAGGTTCTGTCCTGTCCAGTCCCACAATACACACAAACAAACTATATTATTTGCAATAATGTTTGTCCAATTGCTTAAGCGTATTTCCTGATAACTCTTCTATCTTAAATTAACCCACTTTTATTGATCAGTGTATTGCCACAGGACTGTGGCTTACCAACAAATGTCCACTGGGCTCCAGCAGAGGTGTCTGTAGTTGGAAATGTATTTCTCTGGACAAGGTATTGAGTCACACATTTTTGAGGCTATGGCCACAGGTATGTTTCCTATGTTGCAGCGCTTGGGCTCACATGCATGCTGATATGGGCAGCACTCACTGTGCTTAATTAAATATGAGGTTGGTAGAACCCCATGTTTGGAAGATGTTGGAAAATTTGGATGGAAAACATCACATGGAGAGATCCTAAACATAAAGAATAAAGAAAATTAGTAAAAATTGTAGAGCTGAGGCTTAAAACAAAAATTCAGAAAACAAATGATTGAGGAACATTGTCAAATATCAAATAACTTCATAAGCAATTTTATCTGGAACCATGTTCCCATGCAACGAAGAACTGGTGGGGCCCTTCACTTAAGTCTAAAAAAATCTATTTGCAGATACTCTTATATACGATTTATAAAATATATTTTCACATTTAGTTAGCTGTTACTTTACACTAAGTTGACAATATCCCATCATCAATCAGAATTAGGTGAAAACTTATCATTCCTGCCCTACCCTTTCAGGTCTCATGCTGTAAGAAAGTTATTGTGGTGTTAGATTATACATAGGTATCGTCTAATTACCCTCTCTTCTTTAACATTATCTAGAATGAATCAGATAACATACTGAGGAGAAGTGAATTTCACACACACACACACACACACACACACACACACACACACGGAGAGTAGCAAGAAAGAAAGTGTGTGTGAGAGAGAGAGAGAAAGAGGGAGAGAGTGAGAGTGAGACATTAAGAGAAACAGGTAGACAAAGTTAAAGGGAAACAAGGAGAAACACTGTAATAAATAAACACTCTGAACTCAACAGGAAAAAGAAATTGGAACAAACATTTGGATATTCAAGGATTATTACACACTATACATGTAGAGAAAATCCCTAAGTGATATATGGAGAGGCAGTGCAAACACACAGAAGTCCAGTCTTCCATGCTTCTCTAAGCAGGCTCTTCTGTGACCCAGATCTCTAAGTGTTCTCAGCGCCCCCTGGTGGTTCTGTGTTACCCTCAGGGGTGTTTTTGTCTTTGTTCACAGTAACATTCCCTCACTGTGTCTTAGCACAGTAATACATGGCTGTGTCCTCAGACTTCAGACTGCTCATTTCCAGGTACAGAGTGTTCTTGGCATTGTCTCTGGAGATTGTGAACCGGCCCTTCACAGCGTCAGTATACCAGGTGCTACCACCACCGCTATTAATGGTTGAGACCCACTCCAATCCCTTCCCAGGAGCCTGGCGGACCCAGCTCATTGCATTGCTACTGAAGGTGAATCCAGAGGCTGCACAGGAGAGTTTCATGGACTTTCCAGGCTGCACTAAGCCTCCCCCAGACTCCAGCAACTGCACCTCACACTGGACACCTGTAAACACAAAGAATTCTGGTTAGAAAACTGACACAAAAGACATTTCTTTCTCTTTCTCATGTCCACACAAAACACAGTATCTCATCTATATGAATTACCTTTTAAAATAAGGACAGAGAAAACCAGTATAAGCCCTAAGTCCATGGTGAGTGGCCTGTGTTCAGTGCTGAACCCTGACTGGGAGGATTTGGGAATCCAAGCTGCAGGGTCAGGGCAGGCCTAGATTTTATAGGTAGAAAAAAGACTTATTTGCATATCTTCCTGCTATAGCAGGCTCTGTAATTAGACCTGGGCAGAAGGCAGTACTCAGCGCAATTATAAGTCCTCATACACACAGATGACAGTTGTAGAAAGTGAAGCATTAACATAGATCTGTGTACACATTTCCTTCTTAGGAATTCACCACACTGTACTTAGTTGCTATTTCACCTTATGTATAGAAAATGTTGTGTTTCCACACTGTTATGTCTCTGTAGGATCAATGTGCAATTGAAAAGTTCCACACTTCTGTGTTTGTAGATATTATCTCTTTCTCTTCCTTTGTCTCTGCTGGACATGGCTTCTTCCTGAGGTTCATCTTGAATAGAATCACACCTGCCTCGAAGTAGAACTCCTTCTCTGTGACAGGAACATGTGAGACTTTTCTAAAGATTCCTCAGTTCTGATGAATGCTGTCCTATGACCCCAAAATGTTAGCAAATAAAATATCATTGTGGTAGTCTGTCTTCCTATTAGTAATTGCTATGGAGATATATTCATATTTGCGGCACTTAATTCTTTGCATCCTGAAATTTTCCCTATGATCACTTTCTACTTCCCACTGTGCCTTTTCCCCCAACATGATACTAGACAACACACGGCTGCCTTCAATGTGTCTTAAGTCAGTTTTTTTCTATATATTTATATAGTCAGCATAATGGGGGCACTTAATAAATTTTTATAGCAAAACACAGAACTTTGGCATCAATTTGGTATTGTCAGCAGACTGTTTTTATTTTCCCACATTCTCATGCTTTCTATCCATTCATCCCCTTTCTCTCAAAACACCCAACATTTCGTTTCAAAACCTCTGTCTTGCCTTGTGTCATTTCCCTCTTGCCCCTCACTTGAGATATCTTTTCCTTTCTTGACTTCTTTTCTAGTTCTGAGTCTAAAAAATAGAAGTCAGAACACCACATACACAGAGTCTCAAACACACAATCTGGATTTTCTACAAGGCAGAAACTGTCCTTCCTAATCTTCAATATGTTGTGTGATATAAGATTTCCAGAATCATCCAAGTTCCTCCAAGGCTCACAGAACACTGATGATGAAGAGGAGGGAAGAATGTAAAGAGTGGAACACAGAGAGGGGTGCAGTGAAATGCTGTCTTCTGGACATGCCATGAACATTACAATCATGGACTCATAATGGCTGTTGTCTGTATAATCCTAACTAGTGCCAAGCCAGCCGAAGCCCTGGTATAGATAGGGTTGATAATTCCTTGACCCTACTTCTTACTGAGGAGCAGATGGAAATGTATTTTCTGGACAAGAGATATACTTCCTCTTTTTTGAGGGTATGGTCACTGGTATGATTCCAACATTGCAGTCCATGGGTTCACACACATGTGCAAATGGGCAGCACTAACTGTACTTAAATAAGTGTAAGGTTGGTAGAGCCCCATGTTTGCCAGATTTGGGAGGAGCTGGATGAAATAATATCATACGTAGAGATACTAAAGAACAAAGGAAAATAATATAAACTATCTAACTGAGGCTCAAAACAATAAATTCAGAAAGCAAATAATTTAGGAACACTGGTAAATATCAAATAACTTGGTAGGCAAATTTATCTGGAACTATCTCTTACCATCCAAATAAGAGCTGTTGGAGTTCTTCACTTATTTTATTTTTCTTTAATTTATTAGATTTTTTTGAAAACATACCAATCGAAGTTCCACTCCTTCCCCTTCTCCCATTCCCTCCACACACCCTCCACCCATACCACCATATATACCTCAGAGAGGGTAAGCCACATTGTCTTATGGAAGGTCCAAGGCCCTCCCTACCATATCTAGGCTGAGCAAGGTATACATCCAAAGAGAATAGGATCCCAAAAAGCTAGTACAAGCAGGAGGGATCATCTATGTGCCATGCCAGTGGTCCCTCAGTCTGCTCCAGGTATGGAAATGGCATTCCCATTCAGATGAACTGGTTTGGTCCTATTCTTTTTCCTTCCCAGTTCAGCTGGAGTTGGTGAACTGCCATTAGCTCAGGTAAACTCTTTCAGTGGATTAACCCATCATGGTCTTGAACTCCTTGCTCATATTCCCATTCCTTTCACTCTTCAACTAGACTTTGGGAGATCAGTCCAGTGCTCCAATGTGGGTCTCTGTGCCTGCCTCCATCAGTTGCTGCTCTATGGTCATATTTAAGAAAATCATCAGTCTGACTACAGGGCAAGTCAAGTTCAGATCCCCTCTCCTCTATTGTTCAGGCTCCTATGGGGGTCATTCTTTTTGATTCCTTGAAATTTTCTAGATTTAGGTTTCTGCTAACCCAATAATGGCTCCTTCAATCAAGATCTCTTTCCTTGCTCTCACTTTGTCCGTCCTCAATCTCAACTATCCCATTCCTGTAAGTTCTCCTCTATCCTCCACCTCTACCCTCCTCTTCTCCTCCTACCCTCCCCTTTTAATCTCCCCATGCTCCCATCCCTGACAGTCAATCCTGACCATTTCCAATTTCCAGGTGGGCCTCTATATATTTGTCTTGGGTCTCACCTTATTCCTTAGCTTCTCTATGATTATGAACTGTAGGCTGAATGTCCTTTGTTATACTTAGTATTCACTCATGTGTGAGTACATACCATATTCATCTTTTCTGAATCTGGGTTACCTCACTCAGTATCGTGTTTTCTAAATTCACTCATTTGCTTGTAAAATTGAAAACGCCATTGATTTTCTACCCCTGAATAGTATTCTAATGTGTAAAAGTGCCACATATTCTTTATCCATTCTTTGGCTGAGGTGCATTTAGGTTGTTTTCAGGTTCTGACTATTACAAATAATGCTGTTATAAACATACTTGAACAAATGCCTTTGTAGTTCAGTTGATCACCTTTTGGGTATATGACCAAAAGTGGTATTGCTGTATCCTGAGCTAAGTTGATTCCCAATTCTCAGAGAAACCACCTTACTGATTTCCCAAGTGGTTTTATAAATTTGCATTTCTCTCAGCAATGGATGAATGTTTCCCTATTGCACATCCTTTCCAGCATAAGCTATCATTAGTGTTTTTGACGTTAGCCATTCCGACGAGTGTAAGATGGTATCTCGGAAGTGTTTTGATTTGCATTTCCCAGATAGCTAAGGATGTTGAACATTCCCTTAAATATCTTTTGGCCATTTGAGATTATTCTGGTGAAAATTCTCTGTTCAATTCAGTACCCCATTTTTAATTGTGTTACTTTGAATTTTAATGTCTTATTTCTTGAGTTCTTTTTTTATTAATTTATAAAAGTTTCCACTTCCGCCCCTCCTCCCAATAACTTTTTACTCCCTCCACTCTTCTCCTCCTCCCTCTCCAGTCCTAAGAGCAGTCAGAGTTTCCTGCCCTGTGGGAAGTTCAAGTTCCCCCCCCTCCCTTCAGGTCTAGGAAGGTGAGCATCCAAACAGACTAGGATCCCAAAAAGCCAGTACATGCAGAGGAAACAAGTCCCAGTGCCATTATCAATGACTTCTCAGACAGGCCCCGTGTCAGCCACATTCAGAGAATCCGGTTTGATCACATGCTCGTTCAGACCCAGTCCAGCTGGCCTTGGTGAGCTCTCATTAGATCAGTTCCCTTGTATCAGTGGGTGAGCTCACCCCTCACAGTCCTGATTTACTTGTTCATGTTCTCCCTCCTTCTTCTCCTCATTTGGACTTTGGGGGCTCAGTCCAGTGCTCCAATGTGGGTCTCTGTCTCAATTTCCATCCATAGTCAGGTGACGGTTCCCTCTGATTCTGACGTCCTTGCTCACATTCTCCCTCCTTCTGCTTCTCATTTGGACCTAGGGAGTTAAGTCCAGTGTTCCAATGTGGGTCTCTGACTGTGTCTCCATTCATCACCAGATGAGGGTTCTATGGTGATATGCAACATATTCGTCAGTATGGTTATGGGCCGAGGCCAGGTCAGGCATCCTCTCCTCTACTGTCCAGGGAACAACCTGCCTATGCTGGAGAGGATGTGGAATGAGGGGAACACTCATCCATTGTTGGTGGGAATGCAAACTTGTGCAGCCACTGTGGAAATCAGTGTGGTGGTTTCTCATGAAACTGGGAGTCAACCTCCCTCAGGACCCAGCAATTCCACTCTTGGGAATATACCCAAGAGATGCCCTATCATATCACAAAAGTATTTGTTCAACTATGTTCATAGCAGCACTATTTTTAATAGCCAGAACCTGGAAACAACCTAGGTGCCCCTCAATAGAAGAATGGTTAAAGAAGGTGTGGAACATAAATAGATTAGAGTTTTACTCAGCGGTAAAAAACAATGACATCTTGAATTTTGCATGCAAATGGATGGACATAGAAAACGCTTTACTGAGTGAGGTAACCCAGGCCCAAAAAGAGGAATATGGTATGGACTCACTCATAAGTGGATTCTAGCCATAATTAAAGGTCTTTGAGCCTATTATTCGTGATCCTAGAGAAGCTAAATAAGAAGGTGAACCTGAGGAAAATCATATAGTTATCCTCCTGGATATTGGAAGGAGACAAGATTGCCAGGCAACCTTAGGTGCAAAGGGGGGGGGAGGGGAGAGGGTCAGAGGGAAGGGAGTAGGGGAGGATTGGGGAAAGCTTGGGGGATTGGGATGGGGGGAGGGAGGAACGATGGATATGGGAGCAGGGAAGTATATATCTCAACTAAGGGAGCCATTTTAGGGTTTGCAAGAGACTTGATTCTAAAGGGGTTCCCAGGTCCAAGGAGAGTTTCTTGAGTTCTTTATATATTTTGAAGATCAGTCCTTTGTCTTAAGTGGGGATGGTGAAGATCTTTTCCCATCCACTAGGCTATCTTTTTGTCTTAAGGACTGTGTCCTTTGATTTAAAGAGGCTTCTCATTTTCAGGAAATTTATTTGCAGAAAATCATATACATGTTTTGTAAAATATCTTTTCAAATTTGTTTAAGTTGTGACTATACTCTAAGGTGACAATATACCATAATCATTCAGAATTAGGGGAAACATATCAATCCTGCCTACACGTTCAGGCCTCATGCTGCAAATACACTTATTCTGGTGCCATTAGGTATCTCTTTTTCTATAAATTATCTAGAACAAATCAGAGGAAAAACTGAAGAGAAGAGAATTTCAAGGGCATCTCTATTAACAACTGCTACTTTTTTTCTACTCCATGGGTAAAACTTTGCCTGTGTCTATTTGTTCAATAATATATTTACCTTAATGTGGATATGTTAAGTCTTTTAATTAATATTGGTAGGCTCTCCATAAAATGTTCTAGATGTTCTTATTCAAAAGTTAAATCCTTAGAATTAGA